>NW_006442484.1:17835029-17854292 GCF_000325575.1 Pteropus alecto
GGGTAAAATTTAACATAAAAATCTTTAAAATATGTGATAATAGCTATTTCTGGCATAGAAAAAATACCTTAGACTATATACAGTAGCCCTTTTGATTAATAGCTTTTTTTGTGAAATATATATATTTATATTTATATTCTCTATAATAAAAATGATTTATGCTATGTTTTAAAACATCCTCATTTTCGAATGTAGCATTCAAGTTTCTTTGCATCAAGACCATGATCAACACAAAATCTCATCATCTGGATTTAGTTTTCTAGGAGCACTGAACATTTCTAGAGCAGAAGACATAAATATTGTAATATTTGCAAAGGTTACATAATCTCTACTATATGATGGATCCATGGTCATTCTGGAACTTTATTTAGTAAATTAGTCTCTGATAGCTCAATTAACTCTGAGTACACTAACACAATTGAGTTTTCAATTCGTAAAATTAAGAACCAGCATATATGTGGTGACAGCTTCAAGATATCATCATGATATAGGACCCAGCCTAAAGCTAGCAGCCAGACTTCTTCTATTACATCTATTTTAGTATTGTGAACTTTAGTCAAATATGCAACAAGATTAAAATGTAGGGCTCAGAACATTTAAAATTTTTATAATATATAAAAATGTATTTTGAAAAGAGTGAATAGCACTGGGTGAATCAGTATTGATTGCTTCTATGCAAAATGTATGCTTTAACACAAGATGAAATAGTAGTTAAAATATGGATTTTGCAATTATACTGCCTGAGTAGGAAATCCGGCTCTGCATCTTAGCAGTTGTGGGAACTTGGATACATTATTCACCTCTCTGTCCCTCAGTTTTCTCATTTTTAAGATGAATACACAAGTACCTACCTCATAGGATGCATACAAGGTTTATATGCATTAATATTTATACAGTATAATGATCATATGTGCAAGAACATACTTGGCATTATGTAAATATTAGCTAAAATTACTAAATTTATTCATTTTAGCCAGTGACTGGATAATTCTAAATATCTGACTGAATCTTCTTTAAATCTGTCTATAATATAGACATTTTAATAATTTAGGCCAGGGGTCCCCAACCCCTAGGCTACAGACCAATACTGGTCCATGGCTTCTTAGGAACCAGGCCGTATAGCAGGAGGTGAGCAGCAGGCTAGCCCTTAAAGATTCATCTGTATTTGCAGCTACTCCCCAGTGTAGCATCACTGACTCAACTCCACCTCAGATCATCAGGCATTAGATTCTCATAGGAGAACCAGTACTTGGTGCCAAAAATGTTGGAGACCACTGATTAGGCTATCACATCCTTAAGAGGTTCAAAATATTGGAACTTTACGTATTTTTCAATGTCTTCTTTACTCATATTTTCAACCAAATAGCCTAATGTTATATATAAATATAAATGAAAATACATTGATTTTTTTAGATCCATTATATTAACTAAAAATTCAAACATAGCAAAAAAACAACTATAAAACCTTAACCCTATTGAACTTGAAAAAAATGTTTCATTATTTGTTGAAATTAGTCTGCTAGACATACCTTCACATGTTTAGTGGAGGGAATATAATTAGAGAAAATAAAAAAATGTACTTCTTTTTTGAATTAAATGTTGAAAATGCTGTAACCTCCGATTAAATACGAGCAGCCTCTGGTAAAGTGAATGAAAAAGGTGCTTTAAAAATCGCCACTAGGGAATTTAAGGAAATAATTTTCACATTAATATGTTAAAGCTATCAGTGTAGAGTTTTGTCCATTCTCCCTTGAGCTGTTATTTCTTGCCCAGAAAAGGGAATAGTTATATTAAAAGCCAAATTTGAATTTTGTTTTCCTTTTTCTTTTTTTTTTTATAAAGGCTGTACATCGATCATCTTTTTAATCATTCTTTGTCAGTTACTATTGCCTTTAAGGAGCAACAGAATTTAGTGCCCTCCAAAAAAAGAAATGGCAAAATGTAGGGCAACAAAGTCAAGACAAAAAGAGCTCGAGTTATACCTGAGGATTTATTGGATTGCCTTGAGAGGAGAATGTTCTCTTTGAGTTCCTTTGTACATGTAATTCTCTGCATCTACTCAGGTGATTTCTAACCTTTACTGCACATTAGAATCAATTGGGGAGCTTTTTAAAAACAACAGTGCTCAGGCTGCACCATGGACAAATTAAATCAGAATCACTGGAAGTGAGACTTGGGCGTCAATATTTTTTAAAATTCCCGGAGTGATTTCAATGTGCAGCCAAGGTAGAGAACCACTGCTTTAAAAATAATTTCTGCCTCTTTGGCAAAATACATTAGGGGGCATTTCCCACAAACCATACTCTGTTCATTGGTAACATGAGCTAATAAGTAACTCCTGATGCTCCTCATCCAAGAAGTTGGGGAGTTATTGGCAATAACATTTTCTTTATTTGCTGTGACCCTCAAATATTCCACCCCACCCGACATTTTAGAGATTAAAAAATTTCAACTCATTGTATCCTACTAGTATGCTCTCAGATGCTTCAGATGATTATTATGTGGTCTGAATAACACTATTCATTCTCCACAAAATAATAATAAAAAAAAGTAGTAAATATTTTTAAATATTTAATTAAATATACTTAAGTTAATTACTTAAATATTACTTAAATATACTTTAAGATTGCAAGGAGAAACTTTTACATAGGTAGTTTCACATGGATTTTAGAACTCTGTGAAGTCAGTAGAGCACCCGGTATATTGGTATTCCCAATTAAGAAAAGAGAAAATTGAGCCTCAAAATCTTTCCAAGGTTATTTAGCTAATAAGCAGACTTACTCATAGACTCCAATACTCAATTCTTTATTTTCTTTTCAGTATACTTTATTCAGGCAGTTCTACTAAAAGCATTTTTATTATGATGACCCAAATATCAACCTTTCAAAAGATATTGATCAATTCTCTAGCCTCATCTTATTTCTTCTCCCAGAATCATTCAACAGAGCTGGTCATGCCCTTCTTTTGGAAACTTTGTGTTTTGTTTTTTTGTTTTCTCTTGGTTCACATGATAGCAGAGTCTTCTGATTTTCCTCCTATCCCAACAACTACTCAGTCTGGCTGGCTGTCTGTTCCTTCTCTGTTTTAATTCCAGGTGATGGAGCTATCTTTGTCCTTGGAACCAGACTCTCTTTAGTACTTCATCTAAACTCTCTCCCTGGATGATCTCACTAGTCACATTACTTTTAAATACCATCTATAAGATAATACAACCCACGTTTACATTTCAGGTCATGACCTCTCCACTGACTCCATCTATTTACACATTTCCTCTTGCATGTCTACTAGACATTGCAAACTTCATCAATACCTAAGTTGTCTACTTGACTATATCCTCAGATCAGCTATGCTACTGCTCTTAACTCTCTTTGCTCCTGTTCCTATCTCCCTATAGACTATTTCCCTCCACAGAAAACAGGGTGATTTTTTAAATTATATTTTTAGAACACAGTACACCCTTGCTTAATACACTCCAATGATCCAAATCCCTTACCATGAGCTACAAATCCATGTGTAATATGATCTCTGCCTTCTTCTTTTACCCACTCATTCATTTAAAAAAAATATTTATTATCCACCTATCATATGCACCTAAGTATTCATAATGTATTTGCTCATGTAGAATGACATATTGGTTGGAAGAGAACAACTAAAAGGAAGAGGGTGTGTCTCTTTGTGTGTGTGTGTGTGTGTGTGTGTGTGTGTAGTTGAATGTTCTTTTAAGATAGGATGGTCAGAGAAAGTGTCTCTGTCTCTGTCTCTGTCTCTGATGGGGTGTTATTTAGTAGATACTTAAATGAGATAGGACTGGGTAGTCTAGAGAAAGATAATGCTGAAATCTTTTATCACCCATATTTGTCTATATCCTTCAGATGTAGTAGTTCTTTCTCTGAATTTCTAACACTTCAAACTTATTCCAGCCCTGGGATCTTCATACGCAGTCTTTCCTTTACTTAGACATATCTGTCACCAAATGTTTGCATATCTGGGTTCATCATGTCATCATTTGGATTTCAACCAAACATCATCTCTTCCAATAGCCTCTACCTAAGCACTCTCTCTTCACTTTCCCTGATATTTACACTCTCTAGTCCAATTACAAGTGTCTCATTAATTACTTCTTAGCTCCATTAATCACATTATGAAATGTTTCACTTTGACGGTGGAAGAGTTATTGTTATTCTTGTTTTGCCTAGTTACTTTCATGAGAATAGTAACCTTAATAGTCTTATTCACTGCTATGTACCCAGAGTGTAGAACAGTGAATATAATGTAATTTTTTTTGACTGAAGGACTGGATTTAAACCCTGATTTTCAGACTCCATGCTTTTTCCATGATACCAAAATAGTCAATTGCTTATCATCACAGGTTTTTCAGTATTTCATAACCTCTACTTGCTTTAGTTATTTTTACTCTTTTATTTGCTTAATATTCTTACCATTAGACTATATTAGCAAGAAGAAAGTTAGTATAAACTTTAGAAAATATCAATTAAAATGTATATATTGCCATTTTCTTTAATTAGTATGAATTAGTCTATTGGATTCTCAAGATGAAACAATTCTTAAACTCTTAGAAAGTGAAATCTGAGTGAAAAAATTTCAGTGTTGAAAAGAGATGAGAGTAGCAGAGAGGTACATGGGCTCTCGACAAATATTACTCACCTATCACATGACCTTAAGGATCCCATAAAGCCACTGTCGGCAACTTTAGGTTGTTTACCTAACCTAGAGCGATCAGTTAAGCTGATTTGGTTAGCTAGGTTAGCTGTTACCCAGAAAAATAGGTTGATTCCTATTACAATAATGATTCTTACCCTGTTTCCGCATTAGAATCTCTCGGGAAGATTTTGTAATATGCCTATGCCTGCACCTCACCTCCAGAGATTGCAATATACTCGATTTGGGGTACAGCCAGGGCATGGCATTTAAAAATCTCCTCTAGTGATTTTAATGTGTAAGCAAGACTGAGAAATACTGCTCCAGGAAGAATAGCCCACATAAAATGAAGTGACAAATAAGAGAAGTAATAACTTAACTGTTTACACAAAGCATTACTCTGAATAGTGCTTTGAGGATTACATACAACACTTTTTTAAATTACCTCAATAAAATCAGAATGGCATATAGAATGTATCGAGCATTTCACAGGGAAGCATATGAGTCTCACTATCAAGAAACAGGTTTACGTACCCTAATGGGATGAGAGAGATTCTGAGCTGCTTCTCTGCAGGAGAATAATGTTTTTTTTTCTCCTAGTATCCTTTCCTCATGGCCCTGAGTTATGGCAAAGAAAACTAAAATGGAACCCTGGAGGAAATTCATGAAGGAAAATACCACACTTCATAAGTGCATGCTGAGTAGATAGAAGTAACAAAAGCATGCTTGCAACTGATTTTCGCTATACTTCCAGCATTTCTGATTTCAGGCAATAATTATTTTGCGCATCAGCAAAACATTGTTAAATTAGTACTCTAATACAATAAATATAATGTATTAAGAGCCAACTACTTAATGCAGCATTGAAGTAGGTACTTCACATACAAACATTTTATTCTCCAAAAAATCTTTCCAAGTAGATATTTTTATCACTTTTTTTTTAAATTAAGAAATAGACTGAGAAAAATGAGACAATGTGTTTAAGATCACACAGCTAACTAGTGGTGGAGTAGGTATCCAAAGTCAGGATTTCTGAACAACAAATTTGTGCCCTTTTGATGACAGTACGCTACATCACTATTGTGATGGGACCAATGCTAAGTCAGGTACTGGGGAAGGACACTTATAGAGGAAAATTATAACTAACAAAGGCTTCATGTAACATTTCTGGAGTGAGAAAATATTCCTAAAGACACCAGTTCTCTTTTCTCTCTTCTTCCATCTGCTTCCAACTAAATCACCAAATTGTCTCAGGATTTATCTTTCTTGAAAATTACAACACGGGTGTGAACGACCTGCCATAGAAAAGAAATTTATTTATCTCAAAGCAAATACAGAGATCATTGTGGATGTAGGTCTTGCCATAAGGTTAAGAAATAGAAATGGATAATACTGTGAAAATTCTTAACTAGAGCCAGAGAAGGTGAATTCCCTAGCCAGCAGCATCCTCATCCAAATGGGAGTCAAACCTCCACAGAGAAGAGTTTTGGCTGGGTTCCTGGGGAATTTATCTAGTTAAGCTTTGGTATTCTAAACTCCAGATTGAGGAAAACTAGAACTATAGCTTCTGATATGAATAATGAGACATTTAAAAAGGAAAATGTGAACATTGTATAGAGGTAGGTAACATTTTTTATTCCTATGACTTTCTTGGAGCCACCTGAAGGGAAATTTCAACTATCCCTATTACTTCTTTCCAAACCATCTAAGCAAAACCCACTAGTAGCCTGTAAATAATACAAGGATATGTGAGAGCCTGTGGTAAAGGCTTTGAGGAAACCCACATGTACTAACGTTCTACTAACTAGATTTTGTGTTTTTATGTGTTCAGTCAAGAATGAAAACAACATTATAAATGTTGTGCTTTCCAGGCTTGACAGATGCTCATCTTGGGATGAAGTTACATACACAGATAGAAAATGAACTGTAACAAGTTTTTTTTTGCAGAGGATAAGTGGGTGTTTTTGGAATCCTTGATGAAAAGCCACTGTAGCATATATATTCCTTATTACCCAGATTTATTCTGTAAATTTTTTTTCCACCATTTTTACCATCCAACTGACAATTTTCAGTACTCCTATGTTATTACTGCTTACTTGGTATAAGGCAGGAATAATGTTTTATAGGAGCTATATGAAGTACCATTGAGAATTAAATTGCTTTCTCTTCTTCCTATTCATTGTGAGTTTGGTACAGATGAAAGATGGAAGATTGGCAGCCAGGGAGTTGAAAGTCCTCTGTTATCTGTGAGATGCCCATGATATGGGCAAAAGCAGCCCAAACTTTTCTCTCACAGACATATGCCAGCTTTCATATCTTGGAAAAAGAGCTCTGTGGGAGAGTGTGTCATTTGTAAAAGACAGGATTTCAAGATAGCCTTTCTTTGGTGGGCGGCGGGGTGGAGGGGGGGAAAGTTGGGATTAACAAAACAGAAGGAAAAAGAAAATAAGTTGGGAAAAGATTTACAAAGGTGTTTTTTTGGTTCCTGTTTAGTTTGAGAACAATGTTAGCCCTTTATCTGTGTGTCTATTTGCCACCTGGTATTCTCTACTCATTTTTATTGTGTCTAAATGGGCTCAGTTTCTGTAACAAACTTTTTTTTTATCAGCAATAGACAAGTCCTGAAGGCTCCCTATAAAAAGACATGGTCTGAGACAACAGATCATTGTGGAACGTCTCTACGTTCTGCTTCTTTCACTTCTCTCTGATTCCAACCTGCCTGTTCTTGCCTAAGTGACTTAGCTTTCTCATTGCCTTGCACCTGGTCTCCCCTTGCAGCTTAGCTTGATCCTTGTTTTGTTCCTGGACAGATCTTTTAGCTCTCTTCTTGCAGCTTGGTAGCCAGATGTACATCACCATCTATCCAGCCCAGGCTTTTAAAAACCTGGCCCAGACTCAGGGAGTTCTGACAGGATACCTCATAGGCAAAAACAGTCGTGGATTTCTTTCCATACTGTCAGAAACCTCCTCTTAATTTTGTTTCTCATGGATTCAAAGAGCTTCTAAACTGCCCAGGGTTTCACCATGAGGGAGTTCACCAATATGCAAGTTAAAGCTTTGGTCCAACTTTTCCTTGGTCAGCCTTCCTGCTGCTCTCCATACTGCAGCGTTTACCTCCTTTTCCTCCTACTGTGAGAGTTTGGTGGCACATTCATTTAGTTTGCTCTGCGAAGCATAGGTTTGCATAATGCAATATTTAATAAATGTTTTTCATTATGATAATGAGTGTGCTAACTGACCCCTCAATTATACTTTGCCTAAATTAAATTTCTTATCTCCTACCACAAACCTGCTACTCCTCCTGTGATCCCTATTTTTGTTTATGGTGCCACCATTCTTTCAGGCTCCACCCCTAAGTAGCATGGATTCCTCTTTGATTTTGCCCTTGCTGCCACATTAAATCTCTTTCCAAATCCTGTTGATTCTCATTCATCCCCAATTTTCTATTCCCACTACCACAACCCTTATTCCTTTGGATGGAACATTGAAAGTCTTATAATTTGCCCTTCTGTTGAATTACTTTTTCCCTTGGAATTCATTTTATACTTTCCTGCCTGATTAAGCTTCCTAAAGCATTAGAATTTCTGTTATCCATTTACTTGCTGTGTGATCAGAGGCACAGTAATGAATTCCTTTAAATTTTGATTTCTTATCTGTGAATTATAATACCACAAAACAGTATTTTGTGTGTGTGTGCTACATTGCCACAGAATAAAGCACAAAGCTCTTAGCACAAAGCTCTTACTGTCTTTTAAATGTCTACTTATTTAGTCAAATATTTCCCAACTGTTCTCCTTTGTTTGCACTTCCTATGTCTAATGGTGGTAAAGATGATGACAATGTTAACATCTAATAATACCTATGTACCAGACTATTTTTATCACTTTTACATGGATTAATTTATTTAAACCTCAAATTATAATATAGCTATAATTACAGTCCCCTTTTACAAAAGAGGAATTAAAGCCAAAATAAAATTAAACTTGCACAAAACCATGTAGCAAGGAAGTGGAAGAACTAGGGTTTGAACTCACAGATTTTCCTCGAAGATTGTGATCTCAGGCAGGGTTCTAAGTCCTTTACACGTATTAGCTATGTCTTTTTTTCAACATGACTCTCAGAACATTTTTTTAATGAAACATTAGCAACAGATAAAAAAGTGAACAAATATGCATAATTCATGGAATCATCACAAAACAAAACTTAGTTTAAATATAGAACATTGCCAAAACTCCTGTAGCCACCTTTTGCGCTCCCAAATACTACCTTTTCCATCCACAAATGTAACTACTTTTTGATCTTGTGTTTTATGAAAAATACTTCCTAGGTTTTATACTCTTACCAGTTTAACATATACCCTAATTATTATAGAAGAGTTTTGAAGATTTTTGAAATCTATATCTATTCAAACACACAGTATACATTATTTTGTGCTAAACTCATTTTACTCAATATTTTTTGTGAGATCCATCCTTGTGGTTGCATGTTCCTGTGGTTCATTCATTTTCATTCTATCTAGTATTCCAATGCATAAATATGCCACTTTTTAATACATTTTACCTTTGACATACCTTTGAATCAATGTTGCTATAGATATCGTGTACAAATCTTTTAAGGTGCATGTGCATGCATCTCTGTTGGGCATATTCCTAGGAAGAGAATTTATTGGTTAAAGGCAATAAGTATATTCAACCTTATCAAAATAAGCCAAACTTTTTTTTTTCAAAATGATTATAAATGTTGAATTACTATCAGGAGTACACGAAAGTTCTCATTATTTTACATCCTTATCAATATTTAGTAAATTCTAGTATAGTCTTTCTAATTTTGGTCATTCTGATAGAAAAGTATAATGTGATCTAACTGTAGTTTTAAGTTATATTTCTCAGATTACTGGAGATGATAAGTACAGTTTCATGTATTGCTTGATTTGGAATATCCTATTTTGTGAAATGCCTGTTCAAACCTCTTGCCTAGTTTTGAGTTCTCTTTTTTCTAATTTGAATTATTTTTATCTATGCTGTATATGAGTGCTTTGTGGTTCTATTTACTGCAACTATTTTCTTGTTTGCTCTGACTTGTAATTTTTACTTGCTTAATGTTGTCTTTCAATTATCACTAATATAATCCAATATAGCAAGGTTTTCTTGATAGTTAGTGATTTGGGTATCTGGTTTATTAAGATACCCACCCTGATATTTTTACCTCTATCTTTTTCTACCCTGAGATCATAAGGATATCTTCTAGAAGATTTATTGCTATAAATTTTATGTTTAGATCCACAATACACATAGATTTGATTTCTGTGTACACTATATATTGTGGGTTATTTCATTTTTATTATTTTCAATTGACCCATCACCTTTTATTGAAAAGATATTGCTCTGCAATGTAACCACTGCTGTAAGCCAAGTGTCCACATTGGCATGGGTTATTTTCTTGGCTCTCTATGTTTTTCTCACTATTTCATTATGAAAATTTTTAAGCATACTAAAAAAATTGAAAGGATTCATTAAATGCCCATATACTCACCTCCTAGATTCTACATTAACATTTGTTATGGTTGCTTTATTACATATTTACCTATTTATCTACTTCTCTAATCATCTATGAATTCATCTTGTCGAAGCATTTCAAAGTAAGTTACAGTTATCAGTGCACTTCATATCTAAACACTCCAACATTCATATTATTAACTAAAATTCAATATATGCTTATTTTTTGTTTGTTTTGAAGTAAAATGACAGAGTGAGATGTGTAAATCTTAAGTGTAGCTTAATAATTTTGATATATGCACACAAAAATTAGTTTAGCCTACTCTCCAAATCTACACAGATAAAATCATATAGTATGTACATGTTTGAGTAAGGCTTTTTTATTTGTATAATATTTTTGATATTTATCTGTATTTTTATGTGTTATCTATGCTTTATTTTTGTATTGATTGATCGATGGTATTAAATTGTATTAATATGTAGCAGCATGCTTTTCTGCTCTCCTATTAATGAGCACTTGGGATGTTTTCACTTTTCAGCTACTCAGATATAAAGCTGCTATGAACATTCTTGTAAAAGTATTTTAATGGACATGTGCTTCTTTATCTCTAGTAAATACCTGTAAGTGAAATTGCTACCTTATAAAGTAGGTAAATATTTAGGTTCATAAAACCTGCCAGAACTTTTATGAAGTGTTTTACATTCCCTTAAACAATAAAGAAAAGATCTGTTTACTAAGCATCTTTGTCAGCATATAGTATTGTAGGATTTTGTTTGCTTTGGAATTCTGATGAATTTTGTAATTTCCATAATGACTAATGATGTTAAAACAATTCTACGACCTTATTGGCCATTTGTGTAACTTATTTTATAAAGTGACTATTCAATTATTTGGCCCGTTTATGAAATTTGAGTTTGTCTTTTTATTACTGAGTTGTAGGATAGATGATACATAGAGATAGATAGATAGATGATTGATAGATAGATAGATAGATAGATAGATAGATAGATAGAGATGATAGATAGATAGATAGATAGATAGATAGATAGATAGATAGATAGATAGATAGATAGATAGATAGATGATAGATAGAAGGATGGATAATAGATAGGTAGCTAAATAAACAAATAGGTATATATATTGTGAATTCTAATTCTATATTAGATATATGGTTTGCAAATATTGTCTGTCATATATGAATGCTTATTTATTTCCTTAGTATCCTTTGATAAGTAGAATTTTAAAACATTTATTAAATCTAATTTAGCTTTTTTTCTTCCTTCTTTTACCATAAGTCTTTCTGTGACTCTTCCAAAAAAACTTTGCATACTTCCAAGTTGTGATGATATTGTCTTTTCTGTGTGTGTTTTAGAAACTTAAAGATTTATTTTTAATGGTTTATGATGCATCTAAAATTAATTTTTGTGCATTAAGGGTTGTGGTTATTTTATTTTTTTATCTCAAGCTCTAAGTATTTCAACATAATTTATTAAAAGGATTTTTATTCCCTCATTGGATGTTTTTTAGCAATTTTGTTGAGAATGAGTTGAACAGACAATTGAGGAGTTATTTCTGAGTTCTCTCTTCAGCTCTGTTGATCTATTTATCTTTATGTCAGTATCATTCTGTCTTGATTACAATAACATTATACTGTCTTGAAGTTCTATAACTTTTTTTTTTTAAACTCAAGATTATTTGGCTATTCTAATAAAACATTTGCATTTTCTTTGTATTTCCTCACAAACTTTTGAATGTCTGTTTCTTAAAAAAAAACTGCTAGGATTATTACAATTGTACTGAACATATAGATCAATCTAAAGATAGTTTACGTTGGCCTTTCGAGCCACTCTTCTCTTGCTCAGGCCTGCTTCCATGTCTGAAAATGTACTTTTCCTTCTAATAAAGCTTTTCTTTTCTGCTGAAAAATAAAATAAAATAAAAAGATATTTTACGTCTTAACAATATTGAGTCTTTCAATCTATAAATGTGGTCTATTTCTCTATATATTTACATTTTCTTTATTTTTTATCAATGTTTTTATTTTTTCAGTATATAGCTCGAAGTAGGTTAAAACCATTTACTCATATGAAAGGGTACATCTCATATTAAATTCAGACTTTATTCTTTTTATCTCTTATTGCATGGAACAATAGTGTGATTAATCTGTCATTTTTTAAAGTATGTTATTTCTATATTTGGCTTATTAAGACAGATAATCCTGTATGCTATTTGTTTGTGAAATTGTTATAATTCCCACAGTGAAACTATGCTAAATAAATTGCTGGTGAAGACAGAATCAGTCTCAAAAAAGACTTTCTTTCTTAAACTCTCTCAGCACTTTATTTTTACAGTTCTTATAGTCTATAACACTTTCTTAATGCATTAGTGGTTTATGTGCAGATAGACCACTATGTGGATTATAAAAGCTTATTTTTTTTTCCTCTTAGTAATTTTTATTCAGCGTTTTATTAGTGTTTCACAACTAATAAAATATGCTTATTCAGTTTTAACGCTATATCACACATTTTAAAACATTATACCCTAATGAAATCTAGCATTGATTTCAGTCCTAAATGATATAGCCAAGATCGAACAATCACAACTCAGAAACCTTTTCCTATAACTTACTATAAGCTGATTTTCTTCTGTTTTCTTAGATCTCAATCCCATGTTGGTTATCATAAGTATGCTCACAAATAAAATTGTTTCATGTCAAATAACTAAATACGCTCTTTCCCCAAGACTCCTCCATTCCTCTGTAAAGTGTCCAAATTTAGCAAAGTAGAATTAGTAAGGTCAGCAGAATAGGAAGCAGAGGAGAGCTGATGAGACCAATAATTAGCTATGCTCTCTACTAGAGATGGTAGTGGATGAACGTAGGTGTTATGAGAAAAAAAGACTCTATGACTACCAAACTGGGAAATTCTAGATTATGCAAAAATAAGAAGTGTGTGTTTTTAAAACTGCTTTGAGAATCTACAAGATAAAGCTATGGTTATTTTAACTTCTTTGAGCTTACTCGTCCCAGAAGTTATCTCTTAAAAATGGGTTCTATGCATAAACACATTTTGTGAAAAGTTTTCTCAGACTTTAAGTTTTTTTTTCAGACCTTAAAAACTAGCTGCCTGCAAATTAGAATAAATACGAGTAAGGTGGTGAAAATAAGAAATCAGCTTTTTTCTTATGTTAAAGGAAAGCTAAGCTTTTCCAGAATGACAGGGAAAAGTGAGGTGAAATGTAATGACAGGAATTTTTTTTTCTCAAAATGAAAACATTTATTAGAATTTGCATTAGTCATGTCTCTGCTGGAATATCATTTCTATTTTTGGTTTTCATACCTTAAAAGAGATTTTGAAAAATAGGAGAGGGTTAAGAAAAGTCACAAAAGTAATTAAAGAACTGAAAATCAAGAACTTTGAGAAAAAGTCAAAGGTGCTATATCACTTAATGTAAATAATTTAATTTCACAAATACATATCAAGTGTGACTTTTCACTCTCCATAATTATATCTTATGTAAGAGAGAATGTAGAAAATGAGTTATGCACAGAGCAAGTAGCCTTAGCTTTTAGAAAGATAAATTTTTGCACGTCAACTGTTTACCAAAAGAGCACAGTGTTGGCCTTAGATAGATCTGGTTCATGTCTTACCTCTAAAATATACTTATCATAAAAATTTGGGTAAAATGTTATTAGATTCTGTGTTCCTTGGTTTTTGCTATAAAGTGAAAGGCATGGTTTTTGCTATAAAGTGAAAGATATAATAGCACCTAATTTAGTGGATTAAATAAGTATTAATCTAATTTATGTACACATATACAGTGCTTCCTTCTTGATTAGCACATATTGAATACTTAATAAATGTATTTTCGTAATATATTAAGTTGAAAGCAGTTTATATGGAATACAACATTCTATTGGTCTATAAAGGAGTTGTTTTGCAACTCCTCTGGAAACCGAAATGGAAGCAGTTAACATGAATTAAGAGAAATGTCTATTTTTGGAAAAAAGCAAATAAATTTATGTCACTATTGAGCACTTACTATATGACACTTTCTATCATAAGTACTTCATATACATTGACTCGTTTAATGTTCACAAAAACTTCATGAGGTATATGCTTCTCTTATGCCATTTTACATGTGAGAAAGAGTAGTGTGCACTACATCATACAACTATTAAGGGAGGAACTAGGACTTGAACCCAAGGAGTTTTGCCCGGTTGATCCAGTGTCATAAATAGCCAGGCAAATATATTTAGAAATTCTTTTTTACTGAGATAGATTCCTATCTAATGTACTTTGAATATGTTTATTTGTACATCAAATTCTGTTCATATTAGTGTGAGAGAGCACATTGACAAAGATCTGAGAATTCTTTTAAATTTTAGTATACCAGCATAAGTACCATTCTTAATACACAGCTTACAAACCAACACACACACACACACACACACACACACACACACACACACACACACACACACACACAGAGTCTGTTCTTAGCCTATAGACAATAAAACAAAATTTCCCTTTTCCATACCAACTGCGTATTTGGTCTTGACCAGTTTGCTGTCTGTGTGTTGGGTATTGCTTTATCTGCCAATATTTTTCACAATATGTTGATTGTCATAGCATTCTGAACCCCAGAACACAAATTTCGAAAAACTTCAACTATGGCAAAGATTTCCAGACCATAATTCACATATCCCATGTTTGATCATTTGAATACAATTCCATAATTGATACCAATCACAGAAATAGTTCATTTTTAAGGAAAAAACTCTGATTTTTAAAATTAATTATTTATGAAGATAATTGAATGTATGCGAAATGTTAAAAATTATAAAGTGGCTTAGACATATATGAAAAAAAGAAGCCAAATAAGTACCTCAATTCTGCATACATACATAAATATTCTCACCCCAAGATGTAAAGTCCAAAGATATAACAACGAACAGATGAAATAGCACAAAGAGTAATGCAAGCTCATCACGCCTGGTGTGATTCACAGCTACAATTTCCCTGAACTTGCACCTGAATAACAAACAGAAAGATAAGATAGGGAATATGAAACAGTCAAGGCTAAAGACTTTTCTTTACTCTGAAGATATCAACTTTTGCCCAGATGCTACAGAAGTCATTTTAAGCAAAAAAGATTGAGCTTTTAATTGACTTGTGGACTACTAAACAAGAAAGGAAAATGGAAATGTGCTATACTTTGTTAATCTGTGTTTATGTTTTTTTGCTCTTTTGACATTTGGTTTGTGTGTATGTACTTGAACATTAGGTTGATATAACTGTAAAAATTATTCACATTTTGTTTCTTTTTCCATCTCATAAATCGTGGGTGATATATTTATTTTTTTCTTTTAACTGCTTTTCTTTTTATAAATAAAGGACTCATTGTTTAATTTTTTTATACCTGGAGTTTTATTGCTTTTTTGATATCAGCCCAGAAACATAATGACAACAACCAAGAGGAGAATATTCCCTTGAATAAAAATATATTGACCATTGTTAGTGATTATGACCCTAAACACATTATTCTTAAATATGTAAAGTGTTTGAAAAGAGGCTGGTCACTTATTTCTATCTATCATCTATCTATCTATATCTATGTATCTATGTATCTATGTATCTATCTATCTATCTATCTATCTATCTTTCTATCTATCTATCATCTATATCATCTATCTATTTACTTACTTACTTGGTTTATAATGGTGGCACTGTCTTTTTTTAAAAAATAGTAATTGATATTAAATAATCAGTGATCTATGTTTACTCACATAGGGCCGACATCATTTGATATGAAAATTGTAATATGATCTTGGAGGTAATAAAGAAATGTGTTTAACTAAAATGAAAATAGCATTTAACCTACATTGAGCAAAAATTAATTTTCATCTATCAGTTATCAGCAAGTACTTACTGAGTTTTTACTTTGTGCTTAAGTGAAAGAAAAGGTAACCAATAATTTTAGAGTGTATTGTTTGTCAATCATTATGCGAGGCACTTTGCATATCCCACTACATTTATTTCTCAGAAAGCTCAAATAAGTTGGACATAACTATATGTATTTTATATAAAACATAACTGAAGTACTGTGTTACTTTTCCAAGGTCAAATTGCTAGGAAATTGTGGCCTAATATCTATACTATTTTTACCCACACCATGTTTTCTGCCTTTAGTTTGATGTGAGAAAACTAAAAATAAGTAAAATAATGACTAAAACAGATATAGCAGATATCAACAAGAGCTGGAAAGTTTCGAAAGAGGATAGATAAATTTCTGTGGAAAAAGGGAAGAGGACAGATGTATTTCTGTAATAAGTGTTACATTGTGTGTTCCAGGCTATTAATATCTGTAACATTTGATGATTGGAAATGTAAAAATGAGATCATGTTGCATGTTCATAAACTTGGTCATTTCCAATTACTGGATTATGTTTGGAAGATTGTGGTAGAATTTGGGTGACTTCCAATAGCTAAAGGTAGGGGAGAAAAAGCAAGTCTCAGAATAAATTCTATCATACATACAGGCATTGATCAGCAAGCACATACAAATTTATTAAAAAAATTATCCTCTCAGCTCAATGGAGTGTCCGCTCCCTCTGCCTTTTCAGATATTCCACTAACAACTTGTATGAAAAGTTCCCTCGAGATAACTCAACTTTTATTTAAGTTAAAAGATTCTTTCACAAATAGATTATATGAGACATCATATTCTAAGTGTAGAGCATTATTACCAAAGGTATAGCTATTGAATCTGCTACATTTTTATACCCTGTTCATGAAAGTGTGGGTGTGTCTAATAGTATTTCTATCTAATCCATATAAAATCTCCAGTGGAAAATGTTCTGGCATTCATTATGCTAAAAAGCAAAGTTTCTGGGTTTGAGCTGAGATAAAGTTTGCTTCTACATATAAATAACTGTATGTTCCTAAAGTGATGTGTGTATAATAGTCATGCAAGGCTTGATAATGAACCCGAAGCTTGACCAGAACCTAGAATTCTGAGAATTTATCCAGACCCAGTTAAGGAGGGGATTCTATAAGAGAACTGACATGCTTGAAAACCTGGAGGTAGGAAAATGCTTTGTGTGTTTGAGAGATACCAGAGAGAAGATAACTGTTTTCAGTCTCTAAACTTGCTTTCCAATTTTGGCTCATGTGCCTATTTTGATCATAGAAATATAACTTTGCAGGATTGTGGCACTGAGAAACAAAGTTGTGTATTAAGTAGAAAAGGCCCATTTGAAGTGGGGGAAGATAATCCCAAGAGGACTCCCAAATTTATGAGTACTTTTCTTTCAGTAAAGATTTTAGCAAAGGAAAGATTTGCCTCAGGAGAACTTCAGCGCTTACATTGTTTAGCTTTGGCTTTCCAGGAGTCAAGAAGATTGACTGCGTTAGCTTTAGACTAAGGTTTCTCACAGCCTCTGCGATTCTGTCAATGAGGTAGACTTTGAAAAAAAAAAAAGAAAAGAAAAGCAACAACTTTAATCTCTTTCAGTGATTTCTTAGTAATGCATTACTCAAGAGCTAGGCCCTAAGGCTACCTTCTAGAATATACTACTTTATAACAAGCTTCCTTTGATAATTTTTTCTTCTTATTGTTCTTTTGTTGTTGTTATTCTAAAAAGGGTTGATGTTTCATGGCAAGTCACAGAGAAACAGAGCTCCTTCTTTTCTTTGTTGGTAATTGTTTCTAAGTAATTGTTGATTTTTTATTATAGTACTATAGGCTCAAGCAGTTAGAATTATTTTAAGTATGGATTTTTTAAAAGGATAGTCCACTTAATAATTGCTCATAATTTTCTTCTTTAAAAATAAAACAAAATAAAGTTAATTGTTTAAATAGATAATAACATAGGATTTAAATTTCCAGGCCATGTTTAAAATATAAAAAGTACTAGCTAAAGCAAATTTTAGACAAAATAAAAATCTAAAACAACTCTATTATTACCTTAAACTTTTTATCAGCTTTCTTCACTAAACATTGGCTTATTATTTTTGTTCTCACTCATGAGCTACCTCAGCCTTCATTTACGAATTGTAACTGACAAGACTTTTTCAACTTATATCCGGCTACAATAGCATTATCTTTGTTAAATTCATCATTAATGTTATTTGGCTACTCATGCTAAAGCAGAAAATTCTCTCTCTCTCTCTCTCTCTCTCTCTCTCTATCTATCTATCGATATATATATATATATAATTTTATTCTCAAATAAATTGTTCCCTTAGCCGTCAGTTTCCAAAGATTTTAGCTCTCTATTTATTTTTCCCAATTTGAAAGACTCTGACCTGTCTCCAATAAGGGTTATGTGTAATGTTACCTCTTAATAAGAAAGAATGAATAAATTAATAAAAGAATAAGTGAAAGAAAAAATAATCTGCTACTTCTTAAATGCCTATTAAATGATAGTTACTGAACTGTAGATAGTATATATTATGTCATTTACATTTATAATAACTAAAATAGATATTTCCATTTTATTGGTGAGACTATAACAAACTAGAGAAGTTAAGTTCTATGACATGACACATCTGGTTAGTAGCAGAACTGAAATTTGAGCACCAACTCAATACATGCTCTCTCCCTCTACTATATCTGTCTCAAATTCTAAAATTCCTTTCACCAATTGGGTGATCTGTTTTAAAGAGTCTAGAGACCCTTATTCATTCTGCGTAATTACAAATAATCTAGCTAACATTTTAATCATTTACAGCTGGCTCTCAGTATCTATGAGTTCTCCTTCTCAGAATTCAACCAACACCTGAACAAAATGTTACATTGTTGTTGATGGGTACTCTGTAGTTAGACCTATGATGGTTGTGTCTGTATTAAACAATCACAGACTTATTTTTCTTATCATTATTTTCTAAACAATACAGTATAAAAATTATTTACATAGCATTTTCACTGCATTAGGTATTATAAGTAAACTAGAGATTATTTAAATTATACAGGAGGATGTAAGTAGGTTATATGTCAATACTACACAATTTCATATAAGAGAATTGAGCATCCTCAGATTTTGGTATTCTCAGGAGTTCTGGAACCAATTTCCTTAGGATACTGAGGTATGACTGTAGATGAGTG
>NW_006442484.1:17854304-17899747 GCF_000325575.1 Pteropus alecto
CTTTCCCTAATCAATTCACTATTACAACAAAGTCTTTTGGATTCCTAGAGTATTTTGAAACTCAGAATCTTAAATATCCAGGATATCATAACTTTCTCTATTAAGGGTGAGAATCTTTTTTTTTTTTTTTTTGGTAAAATTTAATTTTAGAAAACATTTTAGGAAAAGTAAATAATTTGACCCATAACTCTTATCACCTCATTTCTCTTCTCACAAATATCGAGTTTCTAAAAAAAAAAAAAAATCAAGTTTCTGAATATTTCCTCAATAAAGACACCCTGACAAAAGATGCCTTAGAAGTACACATTTTTGAGAACTTGCATATTAAAATGACTTTATTCTGCATTCACTTTTGATTGATAATTTGGTTGTCATATAATCTTGGTTGAAAGTAATTTTCCTTCAAAATTTTAAAGGCATTGTTCCATTGTTGAGAAGTTAAAAACCATGCTAAATACTCATACTTTGCATATTAATTTTATTTTTTCTATTTTTGTCCTTTTTGAGAAATTCAGAATCTTTTTTTATATTCCCCAACATACCGAAACAATTATATTCTGATATGTCTTAGTGTAGGTCAATTTTCAGCCATTACGCTAGGCACTTGGTAGGCATTTGTGTTCTTCAGTTCTGGGAATATTTTTTCCCTTTGATTAAACATGTATTGTTCCATTTATGTAATGCTCAAAACCAGGAAAAAACAACCTATGCCATTAGAGGTCCAGAAATGGTTACCCTTTGCAGTCAGGCATGGGAGGGGCCAGGGAGGGTGGTGGTGGTCAGTCTCTGCAGCTTGATCTGGGGCCATTGCACACAGCTGTGCACTTTATGAAATTTCATCTGCCAGTACACAAATGAGTGTGCACTCCTCTCCAAAATTTTACACTTTTTAAAAGTTTGAATTGCTCTGGCTTCTCTTTGAAGAATGGGTCAAGAGAAGCAGGAGTGGCTGCAAAGAAAATACCATTCTGTGAGAGTACATCCTCAAGAGCTCTCCGTCTGGAGTCTCAGAACTGAGGCAAGTTCAGAGACTGATCTTAGACAGTTCAAGGAGAATTTAAATGTGTCCGGCCCATGAACACACGATGTAAACATATATACATATATATGCCTTAGTGTTAAAATGTATAGCTGAAACTTATAGGATTTCATTAACCAATGTCACCATAAAATAAATAAATAAATAGATAGATAGATAGATAGATCAATAGATCGATAAATAAAATAAAAAAATAAATAAATGTTTCCAGCCCAGATAAAGCCTCTTGGCACAGTGAGGCCACCCACTTGGATCAGTCACCGACTGTCTCAGACAAGGCCCAGTTTATCCCAAATCTGAGAAGACATTTTGTCCAGAGATGCCAAAGCTGAAAATATCAGCTCAATCCCAGTGAAACCAAAGCAGCCGGGTGCTTCCCCTTAAGAAAATAGGGAGAGAGAGGGGTTGGTAGCTGATGACAGTATATATATATATATAAACACACACATATATTTTTCACTTTTATTTATTTATTTTTTTTTACCTTTTTAACTCCTTCACTACTGCTCAAAGAGAGTATCCCAAGAGGTAGGAAGGAGAAACTCAGTCTCTTATGGCTTGGGTCTGGAAACTAGTACAGCATCTTGAACTAACATATAGGATCAAGTTGTCAAATGAGACTCAAATAAAACATTTTACTCAATACCAAACTTTACTACCCGTGTTACAGATACCGGCATTTGAGAGGTTCATGCAGTATATAGAGAGCTCTGAGGCATCAAATGTGCTCCTCCAAATCTTTCTCTCCTGAATCAGAAGTGCATCTCTAATGAAGAATAAAAGATGCCGTCTCTTCATGGGAGGAGTCTTGAGCAAGATCACAACATTTCTTATCCAAAATTCAGTACTTTCCATGAATATATTCTTGGTTTGTTTATCTTTGATTTTCAGAGCCATCGAATGGCTGTTTTTGACAGTTTTAACCAACTTATATCCCTGATAGTTGTACAGTTTATGCGACATTCTCCAAGAAACCATACCTCATAGATTTTTGCGGTTTTTTTTTTTTTTTTTTTTTACTTTAAATGATCCTTTAGTTAGAGAATATCCCGCCAAGAGCTTTCAATAGATATGGTCTCCTACTGTTAGCAAATAATATTAGTTCATGTACCCAGAGGTCCAGGACTTAGATCAGGGACATTCTATTCACATCTTCCCCCAGGGACATGCCACTGGATTAAGAAAGTTAATAGACCTAAGAGAGTTCTGTTAACCTTTTCTTCCCATGTCACTTGTGCCATGTTCTATTTATCAAAGCAGTCACTCTATCCAGCCCAGATTCAAGAGTAGGGAAATTAGGCTGAATTTTCAATGAGAAAAGCACCCAAAATATTGGCAGTCATATTTAATCTATCGTGCTATTCATTCATTTTTTAAATTTTTTGACTCACTTTCTGAGACCGCTACTCAGTTATATTTTTTAAGTCTTATAATGAACATTATTGCTATCCTATTTTTAATTTCTGAAATGTCATTTTGTTATCTAAATGTTCTATTTTTAGCACTTTTTCTTGTGTAATATAATATCTACTCTTTCTAGGGAAATTAGTGATAGTTTTATATCTATAAATATGTAAGCTTACATAAATATATGCATACACACATATATCATATGTACACATATGTGTATATATGTATGGGTATACATACATGTATTTATAATTACATATATATATATATAATTTTCTTCTCCCTGAATAATTATTCATATTAGAGGTAATCCTCGGCTATCTGCCCATGTTAAGGAATGATTGCAAGCTCTAGGCATGTAGCTAGTTCTCATTTTTGAGTTTTAGTATACCGCAATCACTTGAGCCATTTTTAAAATATTGTGATATTAAAATATCTAGGTCTACTTGAATTGGTTAGATTTTTCCAAAATTCAGTATGTATTATAAAATTTATCAGTATTCTAGGAATCCAAGTTAAGGAAGAGAATTGGGGTCCCTTAACATTCAACACTCAGAACATACACAACTCAAACCCTTCTTTTGGTATTGTACGCACAGATACAACTAAGCCCTTTATCTTCATATCAAATCTTTTTTCTTTTATCATCTTCGGAGGATAAACCTCCAGTCAGTCATCTGTCATGGATGTTCAGAAAGTAATTGAATTAAGGTGTAAGCTCTTAATTTTAGCCCTCCACTGCATTCCTGATTTTTTTGAAAGTTTTGTAATGTAAACCGGGTTGGTTCTAAGCTTTCTCAACTATTGGTTTAGGATTAAGCTTCCTTGAGTCTATTTAATTAGTTATTATTCCTGACCTTTTTCCAGTTTCCAAAATTTTCTTGTTACAACTTCTTTTCTTATTCTCCCTTTCCTTGTAGGTTTATGCATTTTAAAAATAATCTCTTTATAGCTGTTTTAGTGAGACTTGGGATTGGAGTAAATTTAGTTGTGTATGTCCAATTTATCACCTTAATCTTGAAGTTCCTCATTCCATAAATATTTCTTGAATTGAATAAATTGTCTTTATATGGAAAAGGAACTTATAGCCCAGTTGATTGAACTGATTATACTATGTCAAATAACTCATTAAATACTTTCTTTTAATTAGATACATTTTCACTTTACTAGGAAAATATTTAGCCAAATATTGGAGTTTCTCATATTGCTAGCTGCTTTTCTGTAATACCTACTTTTTTCCTAAAGAGAGTCAATTGATACAATTAAAAGTGAAAATAGCCCACAAGAAACTCAGTATTAACTTTGAATCTTTAAAGTAAGAAAAAAAAACATTAAAATATATTTAGGTCAGCTAATATGGAAGATTTACTCTCTCAAAACTCTGAAATGCATTTGAATATCGTGACTTTTTACAACTTGTAAGCAGCTAACCATAGAATTTCTAGTGTTTTAATAGCAAGAAAAATTCAGAATTTTCTAACCTTTTATTAACTATCAAACTGATATCTTCTATCTTAAGGTTTTAAGATACAAAAAACTTCAGTAATACTATCAAATTGATGTCTTCTACCTTTGAATTTATTATTATTGATGTTGTTGCTGCTTATCCTAAATTTCAAAATTAAAATAATATTTTAAAATAAAAACTAAGAAATAGTATAAATAACATAGTAATCTTTGCCATGTTCTCCTGAAAATCTTTAAAAGAAAAAAAAATGGCTTAAAAATTCTGAAATTTCCTACTTTTTCCCCTGACAAGAATATCATCATTCTAAAGGTTTTTCATTCTAGCTCTTATTCCTATGCAATTTCATTTACATGTGTGCACAAATGATATATAGAATTATTTTGTGACTTTGAAAGATATTTGTATCATGTTGTATATTTCATTCTATAATATCCCTCCCACTTTTGGGTCAATTTTTTTGACTTTTATGTTAATATTTTGACTTATACATATTTTATTTCTTTTTAGCCATGTGATACTCTTCCAATGTATGAATATACCTCAAATTATGTGTCCATTCTGTTTCAATGCAGGTTCCCCTATACATCCCCCACTTCTTTTTCGCTATTAAGTATAATGCTTTGGTAAACATTCTTGTATCTTTCTCCTCAAATTTATGTGTGAGAATTTCTCTAAGATAGGCGCATAAACAGGAATTGCTAGAATATAAACCTTTTTAGGTTTTCTAGATACTGCAAAAGTGTTTTCTATAGGGTAGTTAGACCAATTTGCATTCTTTTTCAGTAGTGTATGAGAGTTGTCAATTGCTTAGCATCTTTTTTTTATTTTTTATTTTTCAGTTTGAGTTGACATTCAATATTATTTTATATTAATTTCAAGAGTACAGCATAATGGTTAGACATTTATATAATTTATGAAGAGATCCACCTGATTAATACTCACCTGGCCTTATACATTGTTATTACAATATTATTAACTGTATATCCTACGTTGTACTTCAAATTCCTGTGACTATTCTGTAACTACCAATTTGTGCATCTTAATCCCTCTACATTTTTTACCCAGCTCCCCAGTCCCCTCCCACCTGGCAATCAGCAGTTTGTTCTCTGTATCTATGAGTTTGTATTCCCTTTGTTCATTTATTTTGTACTTAGATTCCACATATAAATGAAATAATATAGTATTGTCTTTCTCTGTCTGACTTATTTCACTTAACATAATACCCTCTAGGTCCAACCAAGTTGTTGCAAATTATAAGATTTTTTTTTTTTTTTCACGGCTGAGTAATATTTTATTGTATATATGTACCACATCTTCTTTATCCATTTGTCTATTGATAGGCATTGACACTGCCTCCATCTCTTGGCTATTGTAAATAGCACTGCAGTGAACATATGAGTACATATATCATTTTGAATTGGTGTTTTGGTTTCTTTGGGTAAATACAGAGAAGTGCAATTGCTGGGTTGTTCTATTTTAATTTTTTGAGGCACCTCTATACTGTTTTCCATAGTGACTGCACCAAGTTGCAATCCCACCGACAGTGCACGGGGGGTCCCTTTATTCTACATCCTCACTAACACTTGTTTTTTTATTTATTGATGATCGCTATTCTGATAGGGAGAGGTGATTTCTTCCTGTGGTTTTAATTTGCATTTTTCTGATGATTAGTGACATTGAGCATCTTTTCATATCTCTGTTGGCCATCCTATGTCCTCTTTGGAGAAAAGTCTATTCAGGTCTTTTGCCCATTTTTTAATTGGACCGTTTGTTTTTTACGTGTTGGGTTTTACAAGTAGTTTATAAAATTTGGATATTAACTCCTTATCAGATGTATCATGAGCAAAAGTATTCCATTCAGTAGGTTGTCTTTTCATTTTGCTAATGATTTCTTTTGCTGTGCAAAAACTTTTAGTTTAATGTAGTCTCACTTGTTTATTTTTCCTTTGTTTTCCCTTGCCTGAGATGATATAGAAAAAAATATATATATTTATATTACTAAAAGCAATATCAGAGAGTTTACTGCCTATGTTGTCTTGAAGGAATATATAGGTTCAGGTCTTATATTTAAGGTTTTAATCCATTTTGAGTTTATTCTTATATACAATGTAAGAATGTGGACTAGTTTTATTTATTTTTCTTTTTTTTTTTCCATATATCTGTACAATTTTCCCAACACCATTTATTGACTAGGCTGTCTTTACTCCATTGTATATTCTTGCCTCCTTTGTCATAGATTAAATGATCGTATAGGCATAGATTTATTTCTTGATTCTGTTCCATTGATCCATGTGTCTGTTTTTGTGCCAGTACCATGCTATTTTAATTACTATAGCCTTGTAGTACAGTTTGATATCAGGTCATTTGATACTTGAAATTTTGTTCTTCTTTCTCAAGACTGCCATAGCTATTTGGTGTTTTTTATGGTTCCATATAAATTTTTAGATCATTTGTTCTAGTTCTGTGAAAAATGTCAATCGTATTTTGATAAGGATTGCATTGAATCTATAGATCGTTTTGGGTAGTATGGATATATTACTGATGTTAATTCTTCCTATCCATGAGCACATATATGCTTTCACTTATTTGTATCTTCTTCAATCTCTTTCTTCAATGACTTATTTCTGAGAACATGTCTTTACTTCCTTGGTTAAATTTATTCTTAAGGGTTTTATTGTTTTTGATGTAACTGTAAATGAGATTGTTTCCTTAATTTTTCTTTCTGAGAGTTCATTATTGATGTCTAAAAGTATAACCAATTTCTGAATATTAATTTTGTATCCTGCTACTTTACTAAATTCATTTATCCATTCTAACAGTTTTTTAGTGGAATCTTTAGAATTCTCTATGTATAATATGATGCCAACTGCAAATAATGACAGTTTTACTTCTTCTTTTCTAATTTGTATGACTTTTACCTTTTTTTTCTTTTCTCATCTGATTGCTGTGGCTAGGAATTCCAATACTATGCTGAATAATAGTGGCGAAAGTGGACATCCATGTCTCATTTCTGATCTTAAGAAAAACATTTTTAGCTTTTCCCCATTGAGTAGAATGTTAGCTGTGGGTTTGTCATATACGGCCTTTATTATATTGAAGTATGTTTCCTCTATTTCTACATTGCTGAGAGTTCATTTCCTAAGTGAATACTAGATTTTGTCAAATGCTTTTTCTGCATATATTGATATGATTGTATATTTTTTATATTTCAGTTTTTTAATGTGGTATACCACATTAATTATTTGCAGATATTGAACCAAACTTATATCTCGGAAATAAATACCATTTGATCATGGCGTATGATTTTTTTTAATGTATTGCTGAATAAGGTTTGCTAATATTTTGTTGAAAATTTTTGTGTCTGTGCTCATCAGGGATATTGGCCCATAAATTTCTTTTGTAATGTCTTTGTCTGGTTGGGGAATCAGGCTTCATAAAATGGCTTTGTAAAATGAGCTTGGAAATCTTTCCTCTTCTTGAATTTTTTGGAATACTTTGAGAAGAATAGATGTTAATTTTTCTTTGAATGTTTGGTAAAATTATGTGAATCCATCCAGTCCAGTACTTTTGTTTGTTGGGAGTTTTTTATTACTAATTCAATTTCATTACTAATTATTGGTCATTTCAAATTTTCTGTTTCTTCTTGACTCAGCCTTGGGAGATTGTATGTTTCTAAGAATTTATTCATTTTTTTTCAGATTGTCCAATTTGTTGGCATACAATTACTCATAGTATTTTTTTTTTTTAATAATTCTTTGTATTCCTGTGGAGTCAGTTGTCACTTCTCTTTCATTTCTGATTTTATTTATTTGGATCCTCTCTTTTACTTGATGAGTATGGTTAAAAGTTTATCAATTTTATTCAGTTTTTCAAACAACCAACCCTTGATTTCATTTTTGTATTATGATTTTAGACTATATTTTATTTCTTTCTGCTCTGGTCTTTTTTATTTCCTAACTTCTGCTCACTTTGGGCTTGCTGTTTGGATTTGCTGTTCTTTTTCTAGTTCCTTTAAGTGTAAGGTTAGATCGTTTATTTGAAATTGTTCTTGCTTCTTGAGATAGACCTGTATTGCTATGCGTTTCCCTCTTAGGACTAATTTCTCTGGGTTCCCTAGATTTTGAGTTGTGTTTTCATTTTCATTGATCTTATTGTTACTCCGTTCATTATTTAGTAGCATGGAATTTAATCTCCCGATGTTTGTGTATTTTTCATTTTTTTTTTTTGTAATTGATTTCTAGTGTCATACTATTATGGTCAGAGAAGACACTTGATATGATTTCAATTTTTTAAAATATACTGAGAATTGTTTTGTGGCCTAATGTGTGGTCTATCTTGAAAAATATTTTATGTATACTTGAGAAGAATATATATTTTGCTGCTCTGGGATGAAATGTTTCAAAAATATCAATTAAATCCATCTAGTCTATTGTGTCATTTAAAGCTACTGTTACTTTGTTGACTGTCTGTCTGGAAAATCTGTCCATTGGTGTCAATGGCAAGTTAAAGTTCCCTATTATGAGTGTATTACTGTTGATCTCTCCTTTTATGCTGGTCAATAATTGCTTTACATTTGTAGGTGCTCCTATGTTGGGTACATATATGCTTAATAGATTTATAGCCTCTTGTTGGATTGATCCCTTTATCATTATGTAATGCCTTTCTTTGTCTCCTATCGTAGTCTTTGATTTAAAGTCTATTTTGTCTGATATAAGTATTTCTACCTCAACTTTTTTTAAATTTCCATTTGCATGCAATACCTTTTCCTTTATTTTTTTTTTTTTTTTACTTTCAGCCTATGTGTGTCTTTAAATTTAAACTGGGTCTCCTATAGACAGCATATATATGGATATTTTTTTCTTATACATTCAACTACCTTATGTATTTTGATTGGAGCACTTAATACATTTTTATTTAAAGTGATTATTGATAGGTACATAATAATTACCATTTTATTATTCATATTTATGTTACTCCCTTCTTCCTCTTAATGAAATCTTTTTAATATTTCTTATAATACTAGCATGGTGATGATGAATTCCTTTAGCTTTTTCCTGTGTGGAAAACTTTATATCTCACCTTTAATTTTTATTGATAGCTTTGCTGAATAGAGTAGTCTTGGTTGTAGGTCTTTGCTTTTCATTGCTTTGAATATTTCATTGCAATTTCTTCTGGTCTGCAAAGTTTCTGTTGAAAAATCACCTGACAGTCTTATGGGAGTTCCCTTGTAAGTAACTACCTACCTTTTTCTTGTTGCTTTAAGGGTTCTCTGTTTTTTAATCTTTGGCATTTTAACTATGATATGTCTTGGTGTGGGCTTGTTTGGTTTATCTTGTTCGGGACTCTCTGCACTTCCTGGGCTTGTATGTCTGTTTCTTTTACCAGGTTGGAAAGTTTTGTCATTATTTCTTCAAATAGATTCTCAATTCCTTGTTTTCTCTCTTTCTGGTATGCTTATGATGCAAATGTTGTTATACTTGATGTTGTCCCATAGATCCCTTAAACTATGTTGTGTTTTTTATTCTTTTTGTTTGTTGTTTGTTTGTTTTTGCTGTTCTGAGAGTGTTTTCTGCTGCCTCGCCTTCCAAATTGCAGATTCAATCCTCGGCTTCATCTAATCTACTATTGATTTCTTCTAGTGTAGACTTCATTTTGGTTGTTGTATTCTTTATTTGACTGGTTCTTTTTTGTGGTTTCTGTGTCCTTTTTTATGCTTCCTATCTCTTGTTAAAGTTCTCATTGAAATCAACTATCCTTTCCCTATGTTCATTGAGCATCCTGATAACCAATGTTTTAAACTCTGTATCTGGTAAATTGCTTGCCTACATTTCTTTTAGGCTTTTTTTTCTTTTTTTTGTTTCTGAAATTTTCTGCTATTCTTTCATATGAGACATGTTTTTTTGTTTTCTCATTTTAGCTACCTCTCTGTTTGTTTCTATGTATTAGATAGATTGCCTACTTTTCTCAGCCTTGGCCAGGCAGCCTTATTTAGTAGGTGCCCTTTGTGGTCCAGTGGCATGATCTCCCTGATCGCCTGTGCCAGTTGCTTCAGTCGTGTCCCTTGTGTAGGTTGTGTGTGCTCTCCTGTTGTAGCTAAGCCTTGATTTCTTTTGGCATGTCAGTGGGTGGTATTGACTCTCAGGCTAACTGGTCCTGAGGACTGGCCATACCCACAAGGTATAAGCTGCTGTGTGGGAGCTAAGTCCATAGAGTGGGATTCACCCTAGCACGTTCATTTACCTATTGAGACCACTCTTTGGATGTGCCACTTGTGGTACTGATCACATGGTGCCCTCTTGTGGTCTGACACTAGCCTCCAGGTGTGTTGGGTCTGAAGCCCCTTGGGAGGGCCTCCTATGCAGCCCAAGGTCAGCAGCTGCCTGTGACCTGTCCAGATTAACTGGAGAAGCTGCAAAGCAATCCATGATTGGTCTCTTCCTATTTTGAACCTAGAGGCACATGAGAGAGTCCAGACTGCAAACTGAGGCCATCTGCCACTAGTACTGGGCCTGAGACAGCTTAGATAAAGTCTCCAGGAACTCCAAAGCCTGATGATGACTTCTTACCTAAAAGGCTCAGCAGCTGAGAGAGCCTCTGGTCATACATGAGTTATGTGAGGTGGGTTCCTAGGAAGGTACCAGATCGGGGCTAGTTGTGTTCCCCAGGTTAGTGCCACTTCAGATTTCATGCCACTGCTGACACCTGTGGCCACTCAAAAAAGTCTCAGGTCACACCAAGGCTAGCCACTGCCCTCTTAAGGCCTACACACCCCAGAGATGTGTTTAAGAAATACTATAGCTCAGGCAGGGACTGGTTTCCTGTCACCAGAGGCCTGCTGATTGTTGTTGAAAGAGCCACCTGCCAAGAAGGTAGGGTAAGACTGGTTGACTAGCCATAAATATGCTTTCAGCAATTCCTGAGTTGGGTGGGGCAGAGTCCCAAGGTGGAGCGAGTGTATTTCACCAAGTCAATGCTGATTCAAATTTGGTCTTGTGGGAGGAGGGCTCAATATAGACAAGACAGTGTCCACCTCTGCCTGTAAGATGCACAGGAGAGCTCAACACAAAGATAAGGGCGGCTTCAGCCTCACCCTGAAGCCACACAACTCAGTCTTTCCCTGTATGTCTCTGGCACCTCCTGAGCTGCTGTCTTATGCTGGAGCCCAGGGTGATTGCCTGCTGATGACTGTCTGTTCCTGGATCCTTTAAAGGGAACATCGGGGTTTCCAGCTGCCTTCTATCTCACCTGCATGTTTGGAATCTGCACTCATTTTTACAGCCAGATTTTGTGGGAACTTTTCTTCCTGGCACTGGAACCCTGGGCTGGGAAGCCCAGTGTGGGGCTAGGACCCCTTGCTCCACCGGGGGGACCTCCACAGAGATATTCCTCAAGATGCTTGATGGCCACACACAGGGGCCAGACCAGCCTGTTTCTCATCTCCACTCCTTTTATCAGACTCGATGTGGCCTCTTCTCTATATCCATGGTTATACAAATTCTGTTCAGCTAGTTTTCAGATGATTCTCCATGTTGAGTGCTCTATAATTTAGTTGTCATTCTAATGTGGTCATGGGAGGAGGCAAACACAGTAGTTTCCTACTCTGCCATCTTGACCGGGCTGGTCTTAGCATCTTTATAACATTAGGTGTTTTGTGCTTTAGAATGTTTCCAACCTGAAAGGTGGTGAATTGTAACTCCTTTTGGGTTAAAATTATATTTTTCTGAATAGTAATGAGGTTGAACCTCTTTAAATATTTAATGGCCATTTGGTATTTCTCTTCTGAGATATTCCTAATAGTTCTTTACTCGTATTTCTTTTTTATTTTCTCTCTCCCTTTTATATTTATTTCTAGTTTGAAGACTAGTATTTCATTAGATGTATGTTGCACAAATAAAACTATCAAATTTGTAGCTTGTTTCTAAAGTTTACCTTTTTTTTAAATTTTATGTAGGCACATTTATCAATCATTTTGTTTATAGTTTGGCCTTTTTGCATCTTGTTTAAGAAAGTTTTCCCCACTCTTATGTCATAACTATATCTTCCTATATTTTTTCAAACCTTTTGATTTTTACATATAAATTTTTAATTCATCTGGTATATCTTTAAGTGCATGAAATGATAATGAATACAATTTTATATTTTCCATGTGAAAAAGCAATGCTACCAGGACCATTGTTTGAATGATTCAAGCTTTATCTACTGATTTTTCATATTAACTCTGTTTCCATAAGTGAGAAGGTCATTTTAATACTCTGAAACACCGATTAACTTATTTCTTTATTTCTTTGTCAGCACTATACCAACTTATTTAGTGTTAAATCTAGTAAACTAATATCTGGTTGTACAAGGGTCTCAAATTAGTCATTAGCATGCCATAGCTATTCTTACCCATTTAACTTTCCATATGAATTAGTGGGTCCCACTTGTATAAATCTATAATAAAACTTGGAATTTTGATTAAAATGTATTAAATATATTGATTTATCTAATTTTGGAATATTTTATATTTATAATAATGAATCTCTCAAGTGACATTTACTCAAGTATTTTAGGTCTTTTTAATACATGAAAGTTTTCTAAATTTTTACAGCTTTTTAAAATTTAATTCTAAGAACATTATTCTCTTTACTCCATTTTCCATCATATTTTTATTGTTTTGAGTCAACTACATTTCATATTTGTTTTGGGTATATGGGCAATGAATTGACTTTCATATTATTCTTCTAAACAAATTTGCTGGATTCTTTTATTAATTCTGATTATCTGTAGGGGAGGGAAAAATTTTCCTTGACCCTCTTATGATGTCTGGCTGGTTCTGAAAATTAAACTGACAAAGATTAATGGGAGAAATCATACATATTTATTTAAGTTTTATGTGACACAGGAGTCTTCATAAAAAAAAAAATAGACACAAATACTTAAACCTGAGTATGTTTAGACTAAGTTTGATAAAGAATAAATACTCATGTAGAAATACAATAGGTCAAATAATGTAAGATAACTGTAGTAAACTGGGGGAAATTTAACAAGAATTGTTTGTTCAAATTGTCTTCGACATCCTTTTGCTTTCAGAGATAAGAATACTTCTTTCTCTCGGGTACAGAAAAGACATCTCTCACATGGATGTTTATGATCTATTTCAGAGAAGTGGGAGGAAAGTCAAAGTGGCCTTCTTGATTCTGCTATTTTATCAAACTCCTTCAGTTTAAAATATTTAATATAGCAAGATGACATATTTGGGGGTAGCCTGTTATGAACCCTATCAGTCACTTTTCTTGAATATTCTAGGCAGATAATCATATGACTGTAAATAACTGAAAACAAAATTATCTTTTGTTTCTATATCTCTAAGAGTTATTTGTTAAAATAGTTTTAAATAAAGTTTTTAAAAAAATGATTTTAAGTAGAGTTCTAATATTTAACCATTAGGTGTAATGTTTATTGTGAGGCTTCTTAAGAAAGTTCCCTTCTGTTAGAATTGCTGAGAATTTTCATTAATCAGTACTGAATTATATTAATGTTAGTATCTATTAAGGTGATAGTTTTGACATATTAAGAAAAATTGTATTACTAAATGTTTTATGTTAAAACATTCTTTCATTTGTCAAGAAATATAATCTGATTAAGATGAAATATTTTTTATTTAAGTTTAAAATATGTGCCTGTAATTTCCCTTTCACATAACCTACTTGATGTTAGTATCGGATTATACTTAAACTATAAAATGAATAAGGTAGAATTACTGCAATTTCTATTCTCTTAACAACTTAAAAAAATAAATAATCTTGTTCTTAAATTCTTTTGTAAAATTTGTCTTTATTTGACCTTTGCGTAGTATTTGGGCCTAATGTGTAGATCTGACTGTTAATCAATTCAATGCTTTGTTGTAGAACTAGTCAGATTTTCACTTTCTTCTTGAATCTATTACTTTTTCACCTCAAATTGTTGCCATTAAAATGTTTATAATATTTATGTCAATTGTTTAATCTCTGCCCTAACTATAAGTATGCAGAATTTTTCACTGCTAGTATTTAGTTTTAGCATCTTTACTACACAGTATTTAACTTACCTTATTTTTTGAACTCAATTATTTTTAGTTATTACTACTTACATTTTTAATGCACCTATATATTTAATAATTTATTTACTCAGTATTCCTCCTTTGCTTTTTTCTGGGTTCCAATTTTCTTTTTCTCATGGAAGTTAATTCTTTTAGAAGCTATTTAGTTACTGTGTGACTGAAAATCATTTATTCCACTATCAATCTTAACTGATTATTTTGGGGGTATAGAATTTTGCATTATAGTTACTTTTTCACAGAACATTGACTATATTATTTCTCTAATTCTGCTTTCTGAAAGAAGTTTGTCGTAGCCTAATTTTTATTCTTTTTTAGTAATTTGTCTTTTCTTTCTCTTTGCTTCTAAATCCTTCCTTCTCTAATATCTGGATTCACTTTTGAATTTTATTAAAAGTGGATTTATTATATTTAATCTATTTGATACTCATTGCGACTCCCAAATCAATGGATTTTCCTATTTCATTCTGGGAAATTCTCGTTTATTTTTACCTTAAATATCCACATTTCATTCATTAATTAATTTTTTTCCTTTAACAACTCCTAATGGACAAATGTTGGAGAGACGTATATATCTTCTGTGTCTCTTAAACTTTATTCACATATTTTATTGTTACATCTCTCTGTGCTAAATTCTAGATAATTTCCTCAAAACTATCTTACTCTTCCATTTACTTTTACTTCTGTGTCCATCATGCTGTTTTATTTTCTGTTGAATTTTTAATTAATATTATGGTTTTTTTTTTATTTTCTTATGAGAGATTTAATTTTCTCTATTGGAATTAGGACAAAGGAGACAAGAAAATCAAGCTTCTTGGTGGTTTTGTTGTGTCAAAATAAATATTTATTTTTATTTTTATGTCACATTGACTCTGAGGATGTGGTCTTTGGAGAGGAGCAATGCTTTATACATTGGTTTGGTGTTCTTCTCTCTAGCTCTTCTAAACCAAAGGCCTCATCTCCAATCTCTTGGTGGAGATTAATTGATATATATGAACTATCATATATATGAAATATGATATCATATTTTCTCTATAATATATAATACATATTATATATGTATATCAGAAAATCCACACTGATGCCCCATTACAGTCCCAGTAACCAGTTTATGCTTATCATTATGTTTTTGTTTCCCTTTATGATTTTCCTCTGGTGCTTTCCTTACTTTCTTTGAAATTCAGCTGCAAATTGAAAAGGAATTTGTTACATTTTATGCATCATTATTGGGTATTGTGATGAGTAAGATATCCATTTGATCTAGTCTGTGTATTGTCATTCAATATAGGGAGAAGGGAAAGAAAAGAATCAGCATTTATTGAATGTCACCTTGTACTGAAACTTTCACATACATCACTTTCCTTAATGCTTATAAGAAAAATAAGGATGGAAGATATTATTAACAATAATGTCATAAAAGATGTAACTTCAAAGAGATCATTCTAAAGACCATCTGAAAAACAATTTGGGGACTCCCAGGAGGATTAAAAATGTTTGTTTTAATATAATTCACAGTCACATATTATCTAATTAGTATACTCTGGAGGGCTGTAAAAAAACCGAACAACTTTTTATTAAACTGAAAATACGTTATTAGATGATATAGTAAAATTTGATATGTTAAGTTTACTTTCCACGTTTCAGAGATTATATTGTCGAAGGAGTGAAAGAAAAGTAATGATGAAGTAGCCTCACTTACTAAGCAGCCAGTCCTAAGATCTGGATCTCAAGTTAAAGATGCTGCATGTCCCTGATGGCTTCTGCTAAAACGAAACAGACCCGAATCTTGTGCAAATTAAACTCACATAGATAATTGTTACCTGGCTTTATTTTATTTATTTATTTTTTTATTTACACTTATAAACCTACATTTTAACACCTTGAGGGGAAAAAAATTCAGCTGACATCTCATTCAGCAATTCCTCTCTCTCCTTTGATTTATGACCACTGTGTATGTTTCATGCTGATCAACTCTTCTATTCTTTGACCTTCTCTAGACCATTTCTCTTTTTGGCAGCTTTCAAGGTGGGTCTTTATTGAGTCTTTTCACCCTCACCTCCTAATATTTGTCAACCTTTAACCTTGTTAACTCAGTTCAGGTTCAGCATCTTCAGAAACCACTTGATATGGGCACATTTTTCTATCATAGCCTTTAAACTTTTAAGTGAGGGTATGACCTGTTTCCTTACATGTTCTGCTGAGTGTGTTATCTGGAAAATCTGAAGTCTGCAGCTGTTAGTTCAAGGACAACCCAGGGGGAATGTCTTTCCTCCTAAACTGAGGAAATTTCTGTGTGCTCAGTTTAGGCAGAAGGAAGCGGGGTGGGGAGATAAAAACACTGTAATGAATCAATGCCCTAAATCCAAATCATTCAAATCCAAAAAACTTTTTTACTTTATCCTTAAGAAAGAGAATAGCTGCAGGAAGGACATAGTATCAAAATGTCATGATTTTTCTTAGCAGAATAAATGTGCATCTATTTTAAAACAAGTTCATTAAAAGATTTGCAACTTAAGGAGAGAAAGAGACCTAAAATCATCTTTTAAAAATCCTTCACAATTTCTCTTCCTTGTACTTCAGAAAGAAAATGATTAAAAGCCTAAATAAAAAATAGAAAATATGTCAGAAAAGGGACATGTTCAGTGTCCTCTGGAAAACCAGTATGCAGCTGAGATGTCTAATAACTATATACAAACAGTATTTTCTGTGCACAAATCACCTTTCTTTGAGGTTGTTCTTTAACATTTTATGCTCAAAGAATCTTATTGAATCCAGAACAAGTTCCATTATCACTAAGAATAAATTCTACTAAACTGTTTTTAAGGTATTTAAGTTACAAAAGACCAAGACCCTATTCTTAATTAGTGATATGACAATCAGTGTGTTTCCATCTTTTTTCTTGGTATATCTCCGCATGCAAAAGAAGATATGTTGCACTCTTTAATTGGTTAGAAATCTTATTACTTACAACTTAAAATAGAATATGCATATATTGGGTAAGGAATGTGGACAGAAAAGGAAAGAGTAGAAATTATTAGGAAACTGTCAAACTCTCAGGGAAAAGATTCAAACTAGTTGTATATAGTTACCAACTACTAAATTTCTTGTTAGGAGAACCAAGAGACTCCACAGAGCTACACCATCTATCTACTTAGTTTCTAGACTAGTTGGTGAGACAAACAATTAGAAAAGTAGAGTGAGATTTTGTTGGCTGTATCTAAGAGGAAACCACAAAGATGAAAGCTGAATTTGCTGTGGGCTTCAAAGAACTCTTTGTAAGACTTGAACTGAATCTGGGTAGAGATAAAGCCCCAGCAAAGTCCTGATGGGACACAAAGCTGGTTAGAGAGAGTATCCCGATGTGTCTCTCAGGGCATATTAGTGATGAAATCTTTCTACAGCTTTCTTGAATTTCACATGCAGAATTCATCACTTTCTTAATGTTCCATTTCACATACTCATAATGAGATTTAATATAAATATTTTAATCAAACAACTACATTTTATTTTCGAAGATGTTTCCTCATCCTATCTTAACCTGATAGTAGCTTCGATAAGGCCAGTGTTTAAATCCCAGGTGTTTAAAATAATGCCTAGTCTATGGCCATGCCACCCTGAACAAGCTCAATCCCGTCTGACCTTGGAAGCTAAGCAGGTTCGGGCCTGGTTAGTACTTGGATGGGAGACCACCTAGGAAGTTCAGGTGCTGTAGGTATAAAATCTAAGTAGAGATTGTAAGCTGATAAGGTTCTTGCAATCTGTGAGGTCAACCAAGGGTCGCCTCACCTAAAAAATAAAAACTAAAAATAAAATAAATAAAATAAAATAATGCCTGGAACACATTAAGTGTTGACAAAATTCTTGTTAAAGGAAAGGAGGAAGAAGAAGAAAGAGAAAGGAGAAAGATGCTTACTAAGTACTAGACAATCATCACTATAGGGAAAATGCTATGCAGTTTTGTGTTGTGTTTTGTTGTGTTTTTGTAGCTGTCGGGTAAAATATTTTCATTGAATAAAATCGTTTTGGCCAAACAGCCTTCTCCAAAATTTGACAAAACTAAGTCAACTAGGAACATGATTGTTTCAGATGAACAAACTTATTTTGGCATCAGAGGCATGTGGCCTATGTTATATCTTCTTGAAGGCACCTACCATGTCCATCGCGTTTGCTGTGTGTTGATTTTGATTCGTATTGCTTTGAATCATTTTTGCTCTCAGTAAATAAGTATTAATATTGTTGGTAAACTTCTGGATTTTTTTTTAATTTCATGGTGTTTTGTACAGAGAGAATTTGAAATTCACATTATAATAATCCAAACTATGACATATTTAATTGCCATTATTAGACTAGGTTTTAACTAAGTATTCCAGGAGTAGTTGCATTGAAGAACTTGCATTTTCCAACCAGTCCAACTTAGAAACAACGGCTTATATCAGTGAATTGCTGGAAATTCCCAATATCTTGGGAAAATAAATTTAATATACATGCTGTAACTACTGCTGAGTAATTTGTCACTCATCTATACCCCTTAGAGAAATGAATAAAAGGTTAGTTAAAATTAAAATCAATTTTTATCAGACCATATGATTGATAAGGCAATGGTACCTGACAGGCTTTGAAAGGAATAGAGAGTGTGAGGCTGTAGACACATCACCGAAAAGGTGGCATTCTCTTGTTTTCTCTCCTTTAACAATCTAACTCCCTTAAAGACTGCTCTTAGGATTTTCTTGCCTTAGGCTGAATAATGCCTGCTCCAATAAAGACAACTCAAAAGCCCTCAAGGAAAAGAAAAATACGTTCCTGCCGTATGATGCACTCCAATGGACTCTCTTAGTTCTTAAAAGTCAAAGAAGCCGGTAGATTTTGAAGAACAAAAGTGTCAAATTGAACACTGCCCTTCTGTGGTAAAAGGGAAAGCTCACTGAAAAAGAATGCTGAAATTAAAATTGAACTCTAGGGCTTAAGGATCTAAACGTGAATCTAACCTTTCACAAAATAAGCACAGAATTGTAAGAGGAGGTGTTCTTTTATACCCCCTTCTTCCATCGTCACCTCTTCAGGGAAAATGTCATTTATAATATATAGATATTAACTTTTCTTTTTAGAGTTAGGCTTAAAATTGGAAGAGTTATATAAAAATAACCAATGTGAAAAATAAAACCTTAAGTAATATCCTAATTTATAACATGAAGGTATTTTGCTGGGTGAGAGGTTATATTAATCTGTAACCAAAAGTTCAACAACATTAGCAGAGATGGTATAGAGCTACAGAAAGGCTCTGAAACTAGATTTTCCCTCTTGCTAGAGACCTTTATTCTTTTGTTAAAATTGATTTGATCATATTAATGTTAGGATAGGGTCTCCACTGTAACAACTTCTGACTGAATCAGTGGCCCAAATCTATACAAATAAGTCCTCTTACCTCTTTGTCATAATTTTCAATTTGATCTCTGTAAGTTTTTTCTTATACAAGTAACTTAAGTAATTTATCTTAACTTTATATTAATTTGATAGTAGTTTACATTCTAGATGTATAACTATTAGAAATGCTTCAGTCAGAATGTAAACACTACCACAAATTAATATAATTTGAAGAAGTGGAAATTCTAAGAAAATGATGCACTTCTACCAGACAGAACCATATTTACTCATTTTATATTTTATTTTGTATTGGTTAAAAATTGGAATGTAGTAAACTTTAAGTTTTAAATCAACTTGACAAAGATATTGAGTATACACTATGTATGAGACTCACTAATAAATTTTGAGGATTGTGATCCCAGAGGCATTAAAACATGACAACTGCTCTCCAGGAAGTAGGAGGACCTAGAGAAAAAAAATAAATACATGACTACACAACTCTAAAACTGTGAAATTATAATAAAATCACAAATACAACGCTCTGAGAATTTAGAAAATAGAAGACTGCTTTCACTTTTTATGAAGGCAAGAAGAGGAAATAAAGTGAAAACTTTATTTTTAATTTATTTCAATATGAAAATCTGATAAACAAGATTATCTCTGAAAAAATTCACATATACAAATATGCAAACTAAATTTATGAGCAGTTACATGTCATTTGGAGATGAGTACAGTTTATTAGAAACCCAAGTAAAGGAAACATGACATATTCACCAATAGTTTATTACATATTTATGACATTCTAGATCCCAAATTAGATCAAGTGAGGGCTAATGCCAGCCCAGATGCAAGGAAAGCAGAATCAGCTTTACTTTCAAAAGGAGTAGGAAAGAATTTGTGGCTATATATAATCCACTAAAATAAGTTAAGTATAAGAATCTTCTGATTGAAATTCATAATTTAAAATAATTTAAGGATTATTTATGCCATGTACATGATAAAGTTAATGATCTTCCAGAATAAATGCTCCTTTGGACTCAAAGAATCTTGAGCAATAATCAGCACAAACTCTGGTACATAGAAGGCACTCAGTACATACTTGCTGAGTAATTTTTTAAAAACTTAACAAATATCAGTTTAAAATAATTGATAATTTTATTTTTTAAATTTTAATAGATTGATAAATTTAGTCTGACATAGGCTCATCCATGGTAAGTGTGGTGTGCTGGAACTAGTTTATATTGGTTCACAAGAGCCAAGTGCTAACATTTTCAAGAATTTTTGAGCAAGTTGGTGACATGATGATAGCTAGAAATAACCATGATGGAAGTATTTACACCACAGAAATTAGCAAAAGTTACAAATGTTAAACATTTATCAGCATACTTCTGCTAGTATATCTTCAGCATTGTGCATGTCTTGCCTTGTTCCCTATATTTCTCTCAATCATATCTAGATTTATTCATCCAAACCTAGGTCTCTGGGAAAATCATATTCCTCATCCAGGACTATTTAAGAAGCCATTGTCCATAATTCAGATTTTGAAACATCAAGTCATGTTCTGCATTGAAAATTTTATATTTTGATGTTCTGCCTTGGAGCCATTTGGCAGTCCTAGGAACAGGGTAGGAGCTGTATGAAGCTGTATGAAGCTCCTACCCTGTTCCTAGGACTGCCAAATGGCTCCAAAACTTGTGTTTTCTGTTGATGGATTCACACCATGGTATCGAGCCATATATATTTCCTATAAGACTGTGGTTTGCCTTGCTCTTGATAACCTTGCTTGTGATCCAGAAGTCTGACCCAGAATTTCAGTTCTGTGACAGATTCTGTTTGCTAGAATATCTGCATCATGTATTCCTTAATTCGTAGCCAGCCTTCTGAGATAACAGCCTGTAACTCATTCTTGTTTCCCTAACCATAGCCTCTGCTTGCCTGGACCATTCTTACCAAGGAGTAACCAGAAGATGCTGCCATGGTCTGCTTTGCTGCATTTCTATTGTGTTCAAAGATCTTGTGGTTTCTCCACCCTGATTCCACTGTTACAGCAGACACACTAACACATTTCATTGATCTTACTCACTGCCAGAAAAGCTTGTGTGTAGCTAAATCCAAAATTAAATATTTTGATTTGCTGGACCTATTTTGACATTGTAGTAATGGTGACATGATCAATTTGGTCATATCATGTTTATTAATTCATGTAGATCATGCATGATTAATTGACAAGATGGCAGCTACATGTAAATAGCTACTGGGCTTTCTGCCACATGCAGATAATATCTGATTATAGCTGTATCAAATATTCAAGCACCAAGCATTTTACCTGAGAAGAAATGTTAAAAGATAGTCTCTTGTTCAATACATTTCAAATCTTATTTTTTACAGAGATATTAAATATTGTGCAAAGAATTATCTGACTCATTGTATAAAGATTTGACAACTATTCATACAATAGAACAATAAATTATTCTTAATGGAAAAGAAATCACATTAGCTAGAGCACTTGAAACTCTCTGCTTACTGATAATAAACGCTAATCTTAAAAGCAGTAATCTCTCCTCTTACTTTCATTTTGTTATACATTTGTTTGAACAAAAGAGGTAGTGTTTCATCAAGCATGATAATGCTCCACTAGTTCCCCCAGCTGCAGAGTAAACCTACAGTCATAAAATACTTTGCCTTTCCAAAAGAAACACGCCAAGCCCCCTATACTACTTTTCTCCAAATAATTTGTATACATATGTATATACTAATTACTCAAAAAATTTTGAAACTTAATACAGTTTTTTTTTGTGCTAACTTATATTAAGGAGATATCTTTTAAAGTTTATCCTTGAAAGCCTTTACGTAAAATGTGCTCATTGTAGCAGAGCTTTGTAGATGTATTGCAAGAACTGAAAGTTCAATGCATCTCTCTCTAAATACATTAGTTTAACTGGGAGGTGGTATATGAGGAACATGAACACATGTTGAATACTTCTGTATGTCAGATACTGTGCCTGTTCATTATAATGTAATGAGTCACAGGTCCCAGGTTAAGGTTAATACCATTCCTCTTACTGTTTTTTAAATTTCTTACCTTTGTATTTTTTTTAATACATTCAACCTCCACAGTAACTTTTCAAGTTATACATGACAGACATTAGGATTGTCATTTTAGAGCTACCAAAGACATATAGAGAAATGATTTATATATCATAGGATCCATTCTTGGCAGACAAAGAGCTACAACCACGATCCTCTGAATCACAGTCTTGGCATTGTATTTCCATACAGACAACATGGTTGCATTACAGTGCTTATACATACGTATTTATAAGCTCCATTTTATAATAAGAATTTACTTAGAATATGCAAATAAAAAGATGACTTAGATATAGCTTCTTCCTTTAGGGAACTCATAGTCTGTAGAAGAAGAAAACATGTAAATATATATTAAATAATGACACTTGAAGTGTACTAAATCAGAATATGGGGTTTAAGGATAGTTTCCCAGAAGAGTGATATCAAACTAGACATTTGTGTGAGGAACTGTTACTGGTCAAATTAAATGACAGAAGTGGAGGAAAGGAGAGATAGTGAAGAGAGTGAGGATACACTCACTCTGGCCTAGAGCCAGAGAGAGACCAACAGGTTTGGAGAGCTGTAGGCAGTTCGGAACAGCTGGATGGCAGAGTGTGAGGAGGCAGTAACATGAGATGGGCTGGAAAGTTAAATAGTGATAATAAGGAGTATGGGTGAGTTATACTTCATTCTGAAAATAAATGATAAGACAACCAGTGTCAGCTTAAATGCAAAAATTCATGTAGATGCCAGTGACCTTCTTAAAAATACCTATGCTTTGCTTTGGCATCCTACTGTTAAAAGACATTTCTCTAAGCAAAATGTGGTCATATCTAGGGGAGGCTTTGAATGGGACCTTCATTTATAATTTGTACCTCATTTTATCTCTAGAAAGAATTTGAAACAATGAATTATCTACATAATCTATCCCAATACCGGATCATTTTAGTCTTCTCTGTGGAAAGAAATGTCTATTCAATGCATCGATTACTTTTCAGTTTAATTTAATTCACTGGTTTGTAGTTTTAGTTTTGACTACTATAGCCATGATTTAAATTAAGAAGCTAAAACGTCAATGATCCTTGAAGAGATAATGATATTTTAACAAAGCTAGATCACACATTTATACCATGAAAGTAGAGGGGGAAAAAAAAAAAAAAAACATCAGATAGTAAAATGAATCAGATCCAGGGGACACAGACTAAGAGTAGAGGAAAAGAAATCACTGCTATGCATTGTCAAAACTGGGTGATATGTTCTGGGAAATCTATCATACAATTCTCTCTATTTTTGTATGATGATAAAAAGAAGAACATTAATATATTGTTTAGCATTGGCTTCTTTGTGATTATCAATAAAAGTATGAATTCTGAGCTAGCTGGGGAAATCTTACCTCTGAAACATCAAGAGGTCTTATGACAAGTGTTTTAATGACTGAGATAAAAACCTACCTTGTATCTGTTTTCCCAAGTCAATACATAATATTAATTTGATCTCGATAAAAATTCCAGTAAGATTTCTTTTTTCTTTCATGTAGAAAATTAAATCCTAAAGTTAATATAGAAAAATAAATATACAAGAAGAGATATGAAAAGTCTGAAACATGAGAGAAATGTGGCAAGGAAATTAATTAAAACCAAATATTAAAACAGAGTATAGTACCTGTATAATTTAACAATTTAGTACATTAATAGATACATCAATAGAAGATTCTAAAAAAACACCTACTAGCTTTGTTTCTTCAAAATGTCAACATTATAAATGAGAAAACACACACACAAAAAATAAAAGTTAGTGAAACTATCCTAGATATCGCTCCTTACTTCAAGGAGTGCTAACAGAAATGAAAAACTAACACAATATGTGATCTCTGGTTGAATGCTGAAGTTTTATAAAAGGGTGTTTTGGGGGCAATTGGGTAAATTTGAATATATACTGAACATTATACAGTATTACAATATAAATGTTAACTACCTTAAATGTTATGAGTATCATGGTTATGTAAAGAATGTTCTTGGTCTGAGAAAACAATAATGAATTATTTAGGGATGAAATTTCATTATTATGCAACTTTAAAAGTCTAAAATGTAAGATCCTATGGCCTGAAAATCTCCAAGACTTGTCAAAGTCCAATGATCATGGCTGCCTATCTGTAAGCCTTGATATTCTTGCAGACTCAAGGACTTGAAAGTTTATGGACAATTACTGGGTCTCTCATTTGTCAAGAGACACTTAAGCTTCTGAGAAAGCAACAAAGTAGTCCAATGAAAGACTAATGGGTCTTGTAAGTAAAATTTACCTTGATAAAAGCAAGAAATGTCTTTCTTTAAAGGAAAAGCAAGACAGATCTGAGCAATTGCCAGATCTAAGCCTATTTGTGCTCAGTGTGCATATGCCCTATTCCATGGGATTCCTGAATTGTATAGCTTCTACCTGATAAAACTCATGGTTGCCTCTCCCAAGGATTATCTGAAATATCTGGTCTGTGAACCTGATGACATTAAGTTGTAAATCAAAGACAGAGCTATATTATGAATGTCTGTGATGTCATATCTGTTTCTGTTTTTATCTGTTCAAAGAATACTAATGCTGAGAGGTATGGAAGCAAAAGCTGACAGTTTACTCTGCTTTGAATATACTATGCACTTGACATCATGCATAGGAAGGAAAAAATAATTTTATGACCAAATATAAATGAAAAATAATGGTAATTTCCCCAGGTTCTGGCCCTCCAAATAGATGAAATCTTGAGCATATACTTTAACCTGAACTTCTTAGCAAAAATAATTCTGTCCCTGATTTTTGCTATGGTGATGTTGGAAGATATGATAGATCTTTCTGAATATGATAATTATGTGAAGTTTTTCCACTATGAACACAATAATGTGCACTTAGTAACCTTGTAAATTTTGTGTTTTTTTTCTTTTAAGTGTTTGCTAGTCTTTTCAATGTCTGGCTTTCCTGCATTTTTGCAAATAAACTTCTCCTTTCCTTTTCTAAATGATACTGTCTCTGAATATTTCTTCAACTGAGGTAAGGACTGCGTATGCCAGAGGCAGGTTACATTCTAAATTCCCTTGAAGTTGTTGTCAGCAATGCATTTGCAGCAGCAGCAGCCACCACATCAACTTAGACAAGAGAGTGCCTGCAATAGATGAGCAAAGCTAGGAAAACTCCAGACCAAGAGGAATGCAGCCAGACATCAGTGCTAATGGCAGGAAGCCTTCAACAATGGTTTAATGGTGGACAGCAGAGGAAGAAGGAATTGTGGTAGCTGAAGTAGAGGGCTACAAGGCCAGCTTAGTTTAATCAACCGATTGCAGCGGCATTAGGAGATATATTAATTGTTTACGGGTCAACTGAGACCAGGAATAATGAAAGCAGATGTCTAATAGGGGGCAGGGCAGCAGAAGAGGAAAGTCTGTCAAAGAAAATTCAAAATGATAGAGGCAGGGCCACCATGATAATACGCACTTTTTATGTTACTTCTTGGTTTTAAAAGTCTACAAATATTAGTGAAAAGTAATGAAGCTGATGCATATGAGTGTGAAAGTAATATCCTTCAAAAGAATCCACAATTATGGTGTACAGTGGGGAATGAATTAGTCATTTGCCTTATTATGGGGCTTGATCTGATAGAGATACCCTTTTTCCTAGTTTCACAAAGATATCATTTGGGTTAAAGATGATGTTGCAGAAAAATATCTTAAAAGCTAAACTAAAGAAGATGCAATTAGGGTCAGAACAGCTATAGATACAGAAGCAGCCAGAAAAGTTTGCCACTGGGGCCAGGTAGATTGTGTCAAGGTCAGCTTCCTGGAAGGGCAACCTATACATTCACACAGCATCTGCTTTCAGAAGGGCCATGCACTTTGGTTTAAGGCTCTGTTGTCACCATCTAAAAATTATTAATTTTATTTTTGATCTTATCTTTTGTAAATGAAGCATGACAATGAAGCATATACATGGGCAAAGGGGACACGTGGGATATGCATGCTTTGCTGCCCCATTTATATTAGTGGATATGCTGCCTTGTGAGCACAAAATTCCAGTGGACACACATGGATTGGTAGTTCACCAAGGCTTGGGAGTACAAATTAAGTGTGTTATCTCTATGTCTGAGTAAGCGGAGGCACTAAACAGCCTTTAGAGGCCACATATGCCATTTGAACCAGATTTACTTGAAACACATAAAGAAGGCAACAGTGTTCTAAGTAACACCAATGCTCAAGGCATCTTATATTCTTTTTACTCATATTATTTCTCTTTATTAACCAACCAGTTATGCTGAAAATGATGACATACAAGGAAAGGGGAAGGATAAGGCAACCTACAATGCTTTTTCTTTTCAACTTTTCCTTACTCATCAGTAAGCAGAAGGTAGAGACTAGAATAAGTATGTAGAAAGAAATGAAATAAAAAAAAAGAAGAGTAAATTTTGTGCAGCTTTTCTACTACTCTGATAAGAATGAAAAACATATTTATGCATGAGCAAGAAAATATGAATTGTGGAATTTTGGCAACTCCATGTATGAAATAAATGCTTACATTTTCATCTAAAACTGGCATTGTACAATATGAAAAACAATAACATTTATGCTAATAATTTAAAGTGTTAATTTATCTTTAATTAGAATCAAATTAAATGGCAAATAAGCTTTATGACATATTGACATACAACAGAGGAAAGGACAAGCTTTATATTTTAATATCTTTAATGGCACTTTTCTTCCCTAGCTTTTTGAACAAAGAACTGCACAATTTCTCTTTGCCTTGGCCCTGCCTGGCACACTGAGGAAGTCAGAGTAGAGACTTCCACACTTCAGTAAGAACCAATCTAAGCCAGAGGCGAGAAGAACATATTTTAGTCTCAGACATCAGATAATTCAGAGTTTTGGAAAGAGGTACGTGTACCCAGGAGTGACAAAACAGCAACCTTGTTTGCAAATGTAGAAAACAAACAAATAAACAAACAAACAAACCAAAACCAATTATTTCAAAATGTAAAATGTAACCTAAAAAAAATTGCATATGAACTTTAACATATGTATTTAGCATAACTTATGCATTCCTGTCCAAGAACAAATAGCAAAACAAAACAAAAATCTGGACGAGGGGGAGAAATAGCAATAATCGAGAAAACCTTAGAAATTTAATGAGAAACTAATAAACTTGTGCCAAATATTATAAACAAAAATCATTTACTAAAATTTTATAAGTACATTTAAAACTATTCTTAATAATAAGCAAAGTGTGTTCATAAGAAATATGTAAATAATTTGGACCCATGAGAATATAACTTCTAATGATCTCTAGAAGCAGGCTTGCAATTTTCTCTTTTTTTTAATTAAGAGCTACATAACTGTAGATTAATGACAATTTACTACATCAGTGACCTTACATAAGTTAAAATATTGAACCATCTCAACGGCAAACTGTATAAAATGAGCTACAGCCAACCAAGATTAATGTAACAGCCATGGAGATGCATGGGCGGAAATGTCTAGCTTATAAACAGAACTTCCCTGCTCCAAGAGAATAAGAGAAGTTGTAAGGGAAATCAAACAAATTTAGACTAGTGTCTGGGGAAAATAAAGAGTTGTGGACATTTTTATGAGAGGGTTCCACATGTGGCGAGTGTTCAGGCCCCTCCCTGGTGGGTTGGCCAATGATTCCTACTTCTTCTGCCTGAAGTTATAATGGGCTGATATTTCATAAGACACAAGGGAAAGTTGCTACCGCAAACTGTTCTCTCAGGCACCTAAATATAGTGACTTCTAGGGAATGTGTGTGATGATTTGTTATGTTACAGGGGTTAGAAGTGGCTACTATAATTATGGACTGGATTCAATGACATAGATGACACAGATAATAAAATGTTCTAAGATTTTGTCAATACTTTGCTGTGGCCTAGGATATATGAATGGTTTTAGGTCGCCTTCACAAAAAATAAAATTGTTATTTAAATAGATGGCCTCCAAATTTTGTTGAGTTCATGGCCAGTAGACCTACACAGTAATTTATTTTGTCTAATTAATTAAGAGATAAATTTTATATTTAATTTATTCAGACTAACTTAAAAAGAGATCATTTTGCCTTAAAGTAAACCTTTTATGGTAATAGTAGAGAAATATTTCTATAACTAGTATGGTTGACTCATAAGGTAAAAATATTTGCTAAAAGGTTGTTTTGACCTTTGTCATAAAGAAATTGACCATTTTTGATGTTTGACCATTAATAGCTTTTAGATATCCATTACTCTTCCTTGCTTTCTCTTCATCTGGGCAACTACGATACAAGGTCAACACAGGTCCTTTATCTCTTCAGGCCAAGGAAACTTACATAGTATATCCTCTAGCCCATGTGGGAATCCCCATACCAGCTCTAATCTCTAACCACAATGAAACATGTTGAAAGCTGAAACTACTCTCCACTCTTTCAATCCCACCCTTGGCTTGCCTTTCCATCAGATCTCAGCTTGAACTGCTCCCCTCCTGTAATAAGTGACTTATGTGTCTGACTTCTTTTATGTGTCATAATGTTTCAAGATTCATCAATGTTGTAGCATGTATCAGTACTTCATTCTTTTATTATTGAGAATAATATTATATTGTTATAGTACATCTTATTTATCCATTTATCAGTTAATAGATATATAACTTGTTACCACTTTTGACTATGATAAAAAATGCTCTTATAAACATTAATGTTCAAATTTTTGTGGAATGTATTTTTTCATTTTGGAGGGTATATACTTAGGAATAAAAAAATTAGAATCTTCATACATGGCTGGTGGGAATTTAAAATAGTATGGCCACTTTGAAAAGCAGGTTCACAGTTCATCGAAAAGCTGATGAAATTGTCAACAGATAAAGTATTATTAATATTATTAAAAATATTAAAATATTATTACATTATAATGCTATTTTTAATGACAGAAATAATAAATGCCATTTTTAATGACAGAAATATATCTTCTCTATACTTGTAAAGCAAGATCAAGAAAAATTACATTTATAAATTTATCTATCTAATCTATATCAATCTATCATCTATGATCCATCTATCCTATCTATCCATCTATCCATCTATCATCTGTCTTCTACCTAATTTCCTACCTATCTATCTGGAGGCTATTCTCAGACATCTTTTACCTTTTTCTCTAAGTTATATTCTTAGATGAAGTTAGACCAGCAAAAATTTTATATGGGGTTATATTTACTTGGATTCATGCCAAATTGCCTCCTGTAGGTGGCCTTTCAATATATGATTCTTTGCTTTTATAAAAGAATCCCAGTAGTCTGCCATTTGAAGCATAATACTACATTATGTATCAAAATGGTAAATGAGAATGCATTTACTGCATTGCCCGTAGTGCTATCTCTAAGTAAATTGGTCTTCTTGGGCTGCCCTAACAGAATACCATAGAGTAAATAGCTTAAAAAACAGAAACTTATTTTCTCGCAATTCTGAGGCTGGAAGTTCAAGACATAGGTCCCAGCAGAGTTGGCTCCTGATTTGGACTCTCCCTGCCTCACAGAACTCTACCTTCTCCCTATGCCCTCATGTGGTCTTTTCCTCTGTGCACGCAAACTCCTGGTATCTCTTCCACTTTTTAAAACGACACAAGTTCTATTGGATTAGGGTCCTAGTACTATGAACTCACTTAATCTTAATTATGTATTTAAAAACTCTCCAATAACTATCATATTGGCAGTTAGGACTTCAACATATGGATTTGTCAGTCCATAACAATGAGATACCTTGCTTCTGCTTTTAGATCTTAATGGCTTACTGCAGCTTTGATCACCTAAAGAATGATCTAATTATGCTCTATGCTAACCATATAATTTTTTACTTTAGCTGTTAGTAAATACAGAATCTAACCTAAGTTTCAAGAATCACAGATATGTGGACCGTAAAACTTGAGCACATGAATTTGGTTAATTCTTTGCCACTGCTTTTCCTTTCACTTTCTCATTTCATCAACTCTACCCAACAATGACTATCTACTTCATTTATATTTTCCTCTATTTTTGATTCTTGCTTCTTACTTATTTTTGCCAACACTTTATGATTCATGCCTCAAATCTTTTCTGAAACAAGGCAAAAATACATAATAACAACAAAAAAAGTAAGTAGTCAAAACAGTCAGAGAACTTGACTCATTTCAGGGACACAACCTAAATCCATTATAATGCGTAAGCTGTGTACTGTACCTGTAATTCTAGTTTACTGTTTTCACTTTGTTTTCGGTTTCACTTTTCTTTTGACTCTCCCCATTAAGCATAAAGTTAAAGGGTTTTTGAGGGAATACATTTCCATTCATTATAGCAAACATGTTGAGAGACTTTTGTATGCAAGAATCAAAAGAATCACACTTAGACTAACAAGAAAGAATTGCATTATAATGTAATTTTTTTCAATACCTACAAGTTCTTTTCCAAAAAGAACTGAGAATATTTGGGAGAAAAGGAAGCAATACAAGAACAAAGACCCTTCTTATTCTTTGCATACCTTATCCATATTTACCAATTTGCCTGAAAAGCTTTCCAATTCCAGAGGAAAGACTAGCATGCTGAGAATTTAAATGTCTCTTTCTCATAACTTTATTAAATATCGTCCAAAGATATGTAGGGCAATCATGGAAAGAGAAAGAGAAATAGATAAAAATTCAGACCCTCTTAATAAAATTTAAACTCAATAATATATTCTTCCAGGTGCAACTAATATTTGCTTAGAGAAGAATAAGGTAATTAGGTCAGTTAATCTCCAATAAACAGGTGTGAATGGGAGAAATCAAATACACCTTTAAAAGAGATGCAAGACTAGTATTTGTTCTGGACTTCACTAGGCAAATTAGCTCATTTGTGAGTTTCAAAAAAAAAACAATAGATATAGATATAGATAGATATAGATATAGATATATAGAGATATAGAGATATAGAGATATATAAAACTTACTCAAAAAGAAAAGTTTATTGATCAACTGATAATCTATTATATTTTTATAAAAGTAAAATGTGCATAACAGTTCCTTAAAAACAAATTTAAAATTTTTCCATAAAGGGAAAATACACAGTGAGATAAGGTGTGATAAGAAAGAATAGAAACACATGTAACAGTTCTGTTTAGGTCACTAATGAATTTGAGGATATTTCTAAAAGAGTATTATAGATTTTAATATCAGATTTTATCATGCACATTAATATATAGTCCTATTACTAGTTGAAGACATTACGTTATGGTGAAAAGTATACTAAGAAACTAGGAATGTGGATTTTAGCCAAAGTCCAAAATTCATTTGCTATGTGACCTTAAGCATCTCATTTAATTTTTTAAAGTCCCAGAAATATTTTTTTTTCTCTCTAGCTGACCCAATTGTTTAACAATCAAAGGACAAAGGATCAAAGAAGAGATATGAAATCACTATATATTCAAAAGGTACTACTGCTACTATAACTTCATTATTTAACATTATTAAGCTCATATTTTTCAAGTGTTCTACAATTGGCACACTTTACATCTGCAATATTTCTATATTGATTTAAAGGATGCCACAGATCTATCTGTAACATGTAAAAAGCTGAAGCAAGGAATTTTGTTATCAGCATAAGTAAAAAGGCACTTAATCTAGGGTTGAGAAGAGCAAAGCCATGCTCTCATGTGTGCTAAGACTGCACAACACAGAGATGAATGACGCTCTGTAGTAGCAGAGGCCATGTGCCAAAATACTGCTAGAGAATTTAAGAATTATGAAGAAATGATCTTAGAGGAACTACAAATCTTATTCCTTAGCCAGCACTGCCTTATGTTTAAAAGAACCATTTTATAGAACATTTTAGAACAGAATTTGGGAAACTGTGGCCTGTGAGTCAAATCTAGCATGCTACCTATTGTTGTAAATAAAGTTTTATTGGAAGAGAATCACATTCATTCTTACGGCTATTTTTATGTTGCAGCAACAGAGTTGGATACTTGGAAAAAAGACTCTGTGGCCTATAATATTTACTATCTGGCTCTTTACAAAAGATTTGTTAACTGAGATCTAAATCACTGTCTCATTGATGTAATTGGAAACCTCCCAGAAGTCACGCAAGAAGGATAATTGAACCATTAAATTCAGTATCTGTAGTCATATATACACTTAGGTTGCTGATGTAACATAGTGCTTCTCAAATGTGAATATAAATACTAACTGCAAAGTATAAGAATAAAGTTATAAAATACTTTTTAAGAACAAATTGCTGCCTTTAAGTATCTCCTCAAAAACACAAGAGGTATAATTAAAAAAAAAAAAAATGGCCTTTTGATTATACAAGGAGTACTTCTAGACCTCTGACCCTTCAAACTGTGAACACTTGCCTCCAGAATTAGCTCTTGGGTGTCTCACAAGCTTAGGTGACACCATCACAAAGTTTGTCCTCTTGTCTCTCAACAGAGTAAGAAGTTTTAATTGTTCTCTCTTCTTCTTTTTATATAAATTTGTGTAAAATTCTGTCAGATTCTGTAGTCACTTTTGCACGAGGGATAGTAGAATATGCCACCCCAAAATATACTTCTTTGGCATAAGAGTTATTTTGAGCTGATTATTTTTGAGAAACAGCAGACGAAAATTTCTAAAAACAGAATAGAAGTTACTGTTTTGTAAGGGAAATTTACTTTTATAAGGAAAATCTCCATTTTAAGGGTGTCTCCCTCTCTGTACCAGGAAGAGGAGGATGAGTAAATTAGGAGAAACTTTCTTCAATGAAGAAGGCATGGACTTAAATCTGCACAAGAAATCTCACTGTGTTTTTTTTCTGCTAACATCCTTTAACTGATCTCCCCACTCCACCACCCCCAACATCTTTTTTTGTCTTTTGTTTTTAGCTGAAGATGGTATTTAAGGTGGTGGTTTGTATCACTTCTGAAGTTTACACATTTTTTTTCTGAGTATCTACCATGTATACATGAGGTATATATATATGTTATTAAACTTCTGTTTGTTTTTATCTTGTTAATCTGTCTTTTATTATAAGGGATCTCAGCCAAGAACCTAGAAAGATAAAGAAAAAAGTATTTTTCTCTGATATACACCATATTTACATACAAGGAACTCTACTAATGCTTAATCAGTGTTAAAATAATGCTCGCGCTTTCTCTCTCTCTCTCTCTCTCTCTCTCTCTCTCTCTCTCTCTCTCTCTCGTTTTATACTAGTATGGAGAGTTCTTTTGTTAGTAGGACTATTTTATTTTCTTCCTTGTAGGAACCTGGCTAAAATGCAAATTCTTCTTTGTAGATTTCATGTGTCACCCAAGAGTCTTTATTTCTAACATGCATCCAGGTGATGAAGATGCTACAAAAACCACACTTTAGAGTTACTAAATGCAAATAGAAAAATTATATCTTAGCTTTCCTAAAACTAAATTAAATGTAGCGTGTAAAATCACATTTCTATGCACAGTCATTTACAATTTAAAATTCAGTCTCTTTGGGGTAATGTAGGGGAGGAAAAAATAATTTTCCTTCTGCCCTTCTAGGTTCTCAGCTGGGAATGCTGTAACAAAAACAGATTAATAGAAAAAGCAAACAAAAATTTATTAAAATGTATACCCTGTGTATACATAGGAGATAACCAGAGAAAAATGAGTAACTCTCAGCAGTGGCTTAGAATTCAGGCTTAAATACAGTCTTCAACTAAAGACTAAAGAGAGAGGCTGTGGGAAGGTCAGTTATAAGGAGGTGACCAGGAAAAGTATGGTAAACATGTGTAAGGTTTGTCGTGAAGACGTAAGTCCATACCTCTCCATTGATAAGAGTTTCTCTTGATTTAGTCATTCTTCTCTTCCTAGTACAGAAAGGGAAATAGCCCTTGTACAATGGTCACTTCTACTTTGTTTTCAGAGCTTTTCCTGTGTCTGCTATTTCTCAAAATACTCAGCTCAAAAAAATTATGTCAAAGAGGCATATTTGGGGGTGGCATATACCACCATCCTTCAGCAACAACTAAATCAAATGCATAACTTTCTTTTTCTTCCTTTTTGTTAAAGGGGCTTTGCTTCTAAAGTAAAAGAGAAATTTTCATGTGTCTTAAGTTTTGTTTCATGCCTCTTTTCTGTATCCTGATGGCATCTGCTGAGGTTTGATTGGACTCTGCTGTGTTCTCATTAGCTTGATCTTCTACTGCTAATGCCTCTGTTGGCCTCACAGTATGGCCAGTTGCTTGGTCCATCCCATATAAGGCCTTCTTATCCCAGACTCAGAACTTTTTTTTTTTTTTTATCTGGCCTTTCTCACATCTCTAAAATTCATAAAACCCCCAGATATGTACCCTCTTGATGATGTAGTTAGGGACTTGAGGAGGCTCTCTTGAAATTAACAAACTATCCATATATATACATATATATGTATATATATGTATATACATAATATGTGTATGTGTGTGTGTGTGTGTGTGTGTGTGTGTGTGTGTGTGTATAATCTTCTCCAAAACATTTAGGCTCTTAGACTATGATGGGAGTGAGAAAGGATTGAAAGGCAAAAAACTTACTCTTCCCCAGTCTATGCTAAGTCAACCTATGAATTCTTCTATGACCATCTCTCTCCTGATATTCATTTAAGATACAGTCATGATTTACGGTCCTTTCAGAGACAATCACTCACCCATATAGTACTGACTTTATTTAAAATTTTTCTATTTTGTTCATCATTATTTTTTGTTTTGTTTTGTTTTTGCATTCATTTTGATTTTTTAAAATACATTGTATTAAAAGTATTATTTATCTTGATTATTCATTTTTTTGGTGCTTCTTTAAACTTTGCACCCAACGAGAGTGACTTGCTCACCTCACTCTACTCCCAGCTATACGGCCTCTTCCAATTTTCTCCTTCCTCCCCATAGCCAGTGAACCCCATTTGAATGTAAATGTGTTCTTGACAAGGTAAGATGACTTATCTTATCAAGCATCATCATTACCTACATTTATGATAGGTGATCTTATTACTCTGCTTTCATTGGAGCTTGTTATTGTTGTTGTTGTTGTTTTGTCTCTCAAAATCCTTTTTCCTTATTCAAGAAACAAACAAACAAAAATTAGCCCTATGAATTAAATATATTGACTTTCATGACTGTTGTTTTCTTCTATGAGTTTAAAAAAATACATTCGGCAAGTCAATTAATTTTGTTTATTATTAATACTACTACTACTATTATTTTTGTCACCTTCATGCATTCTTTTCCTATATATACACTGCATAAATAAAGCCATGATTTTTGTCTATTGAATAAAAAGAGTTAATATCTCAATATATTACCTTCCATAGTTTATAATAATAACTAACATAAGATTGGTCCAGGTAGAAAACTGAGTAATTGTCCAGTATCTACCTGCTGCAATGGAGATGAGTAGATAATAAAGTACTTTTCTAAAAAGACAAGAGAACAAGGAAAGACTCAGTTGACTGTAAGCTACTCTGAAGGTAGAACTTGTGTGGTTCATATATTTTGGCAGGTGGTGAAAGTTAACACATATTTAGTAAATAAGGACAGAATCAAAGTTGACATTTTAATGATGTCATTGTTTATTTCCTATTTATTACATTTCTTGGCATCTCAAAAAAGTTGACCAGAGTAAGAAAAATTATTCATGAGAATATATGTCTTCTCCAACTATTTTATGTAAAACTCTTTGGTTATTTAAAACTGTGGAAATAAAAACTTTTTTAAAATGAGGAAATAGAATGGAAGTGGGAAGAAAGAGAGCAGAAGGCCAGATAGAGAAAATAAACCTTCTAAATTGATTTAGAAAAGACATAATAAACCGGACAGAAAGCATAAAAGTCCTGCTGTAGGTGAAATAACTTGATGGCACTTCCAGAGGAAGGAAGAGCCATACACAGTTTGTAATAGATGTGTGGGAGGCAAAACAGTCCTTGGGGATCTGTAAGGTTAAAGAAATAACTGTGCATGAAGCAGAGTGACAACTGACCTCTTGCCCATTGAAAGAAATCAGCATGAAGGAGGATTAGAGAATGTCCTAAATTTCACACTATGTTCTTCAAATAGCTAGTAGCTTATTTTTATGATAGTCCTGAGACCTATTTTCACTGATCATTTATCCAGACAGTTGAGTTTCTTTAATGAAATAACATTACTCCTTTGGGAAAAGAATTTGAGGATAGGGAAAAATCAGGCCTACTAGCAACTCTCACTATGAAAGGTGTTCCTTGTGAGCTGGCTGGCACTCATCACAGAAATGAAGCAATTCTACTTACATCTTGATGCCTTGCTGAGAGGTAAAGATTTCTTTAAGATATCCCCTTTTAAGTCTACCTCTCCCACCCCTCACCTTCATCTAAATGAATATAATCTAAATTTTAAAAAACGGGGAAACTAAAATGATGTTGGTGATGATGATAAAGGTATTGTCTTATCTGTAAAATTTAATACTATATTTATTACTGGCTTTCTTGGCAAAAAAAAATATATATATTTCACTGTGTTTATTTAATGTAACTAACTCTAGATGTGATTAGTTATTAAGTAAGCATTTTTACAGTTTTTAGTTATATATTATTTATTTAGTGTCATATTATTAAACAACTCAAGGAACTCACTTCATCTCTATCATCTTTATTTTTTCTTAACATGATAAATTAATTCACGACCAGACAGTAGATGGTGCTATTATTTCAAAGACTGTACAGTACCAAATATTTTCAGATTATATTAAAACTTACAGAAATAAGTGAGAGAAAAATGTGGAAACAACATAGTTTTTTGGTTTGCAAAGGTTATAGTGGGAAGCTATTTTTATGTTGTGACCTATTCTGTCCCTTTTGGGGGTAAAATAACAATCAGAGCTACCCTTAGTAATTAATAAAGTCTAGGTCCCTAGAAAAGAAAAACTATTCCCACATTTAATTTTCTCCTTTGAAACAGAAACAGACACAGATGCTGTTGCTCATACCGACTGGCATTGCAGAGAGAAAGCAATTCACAAGAGCTCAGCAATACAGAAGAAAATATTAAAATGTAAAACACAAGAATGTGAAGTTTCCTTAAAAATACCGAAAAAAAGATTTTTCTAATATAAAGCAATTTATATGTAAAACATCTGTAATCATAAAAGTACCTTAAATACAATATTCAAATGCAAGCAATAAAACTCTGTATCTGACAATGATAAATCAACATATTAAAAGCTTGCCTCTATTGGCAGCAGATGCTCCTTGAAAGAGAACTGGTAACAGATGCATACCATAGAGGGGGTTCAAACAGTGGTGACACAGGCTAAGGGCTGAGTGGAGCCAAGGCTACGCTGTTGGATCGTGGAACCTGCAGCTAAAGTACAATTGCTGCCGAGGTTCCTGAAGGGCAACACTACAAGTTGTCTCTTTAAAACCCCATTACTCAAAGTTAATAACCGTCGATGGGAACCTTTTACCTGTCTCAGTGGCAAAGGTTTAGGTTATTCTCATTTTTTATGCCTAAACAAAACATGTGTTGATGGGCTGTCTTAAGGTGATCTACATTCTCAACATAAATTTGCAACTCAGAACACCTAAATGGAAAGAAAAAATTGAACTAAATGACTAGTATATTGGGAAAGTTATAGCAAACACTGACATTTGAAACATCTGAATAATTAATTGCATCATTTTTAATCTATGTCTTTTTCATTTGAGGGCCAGCTAGATTTTCAAACATACATTTCTAAGTAATTTCAGTCTTTTAAATAGTATCTCTTTTAACCCTTGACCTCTTAATAGGATAATTTTGAGATAGAAATGTTCTTAATTATTAACTAACAATTATGTTTCTGGTTTTGTTCCATCAACTTTACTAATGTCTCATGTCCATTATATGCTCCCTAATTCTGACTATTATAGAATTTCATGTGTAATGCCAAAAATAAGTAGTACGCAATTTTTAGTGGGTTCTTTGAAAACAGTTGCCTTAACTGCTTTTGCTTCATATTGAATACATTTTTTCTGTTATTATCTATCTGTGCAGTTTTAAAGCCTGGCCTCAAATTCTTGAATGTTACTGCCTTGAAAGGTGATACCTATGCCCCTTTTCCTTGACTCTGAATGATTGGTTTGATAGAAGACAAAAGAAATGATGTTGTATGACTTTGACTTTGAGACAAGATCATAAAAATCCTTGAAGCTCTGCCTTAGTCTCTTGAAATGCTCGCTCACTCACTCACCACAGGACCCATGTGCACAGGACTTCACATTCTGAGAAGTCTAAGCTACATGAAGAGGTCACGCCTGGATTAGGTGCTCTGGTTCAGAGCCCCAGCTGAGGCTAGCTTTACAGTCATCCTAGCCCAGGTACCAGAATGAGCAAAAAGCCTCTGAAGAATTCAGGTCCTCAGATGTTGAATTACCCTGTTCGAAAGTTTTACAGCTAAAAATTAAAAAGAAAAAAAAAAAAAAGAAAGAAAGAAAGAAAAAGAAAAAAGTTTATTGAGCCGTATGGTAGCCAAAAAAGGACTAGGTCCTAGGGTATGAAGTCTAAACCACTGGCAGTGGGGCTATGTGGAGAAGGCAATATGCCCACCATCCTGGAGTTGATAGGCACTTTTATACATGATGTTTTGTGGAAGAAAGATCTAAGTTGTTTTGAAAGAATTTACCTTGGCCACAGATATGGGGGGTGGGGAAAGGTGGAATGGGGGCATTCTTATGATGGGTGCACAATGTGTAAGAAATATTCACTACTTTTGACTGGTGGTGGGCAACAGTCCTGAAAGTTCATGTGTAAGGAGGGTGTGGTGGCATCCGATGGTATCTATATAAGTTTATTCAAAGCTCCAACATACATCAAGATTGTGAACAGTCTATTGCTGATCGACCCACAACTAACTGGTTAAATATTCTCATTTCCTTCTCTCTTTCTTTGGCCTGCTATAGTTTAATTTAGGACATCTCAGAATTTTTCTCTTGTCCACCCCAGACAATTGAATTTTTCCACCTGAGGCCTCGCTGTGCCCTTTTGGAATACTTGACCCAAAGACTCACTAAGAATAAGTTGTGGATTGGTTGTTTACTATGCAATTGACAACTGGAACACCAGATTTGGATTATAAATTGCAATAACATTGTCAGTCATAAATTGTCAAGATATTTAGTTGCATATGTTTAGTTTTAGACACTTTAGTATTCTTAGTCTCCTAATTGGTTTTCTTGCCTTGACTTTCTTTTCCCTCCATCCAACCTAGTTATACAACTAACGTATAATATATATCCCTGATATGACACTCTGCTCTTCCTGCTCCCCCCAAATACTGTCCTGCTTTCCCTTTGCCTATAGTCTGCACTCTTTAAATGGATATTTACTGACATTTATTCTCCGTTACCTACATATAAACATTTTTTCCAACTAATCTTACAATTTTTTTTTTTAACTAAATCCTGTGAATTTCAGAAGAGAAACATAGAATTTCCAGGGTCATTTTAAAACTACATGTCTACTCTGCGAAGTCCATCTCAAACCCAAGCACCCCTGGAGAACCACTGCTTTGGTTTCCCAGTGTTGTTATAAGGTTTAAGGTTAACCTCAACCTATAAGGAAGAACACAGGTATAATTAAGAACCACTAAACTTTCATGATATAAACATTGTTTCTCAATATCTTTGCTTTTCCCATCCCTACTATCTAGGATATTGTCCTCTGGTTCTTCCTCTTAGTTTATGTGAGTCCACTTCTTTTCTTGTCTAGTAGCATTTACATTTCTTTTCCCTAGGTGATCTTCCTAGGATATAGAGATGATGTTCCCAGATATCGTATATTGACCACTCACTAAATAACAGGTGTTTTGCTTAGTTCTTTACATTCATTATATCACGCATCATTCAATTTTCTCAAATCTTTTCTATACCAGTCATTCATCAATTGACATATCTCTATCGATTATCCTCTTAACTATTATTGTCTCTTTGAATGTTCAATATATGCCCTCAAGGATAAGGATTTTGTTTTTCTAATTTTCCTTGGTGTTTCTAGGATATTTATACAGTAAACTAAACATAATGGGTGACTAATAACAATTTGTAAGAAATAATCCAGCTAAAAAAATTACTATTAGTATCAAGTCTATTAGAATTTCTAGATATTTTCAAACGTTGGCCCTTTTCATTATATCAATCAAGTGCTTAAATGCTATAAAGAGATTTAATTTTGTTAATAATTTTATAATTCTACTAAGGCCATTCACAAATACAATTTATTCTCAGGTGACTGTTCTCACATGACAAATTAGATATACTTTTTCAGAATGGGAGATAAAAACATTACACATTTCTTGATTTTTGCTGAAGTTAATGAATTTCTTCAGCACTTTGTTGTTTCAACCTAATTAACTCTTACTTATATCAAGTACTAATGGTATATATTTTATACATAAAATCATCTCTTTCACATTAGATTTCAAAAAATGTCTAATAAACGTTCATAGTCATGATGTGTTTCAGAAACCCGTAAAGGAGTTTAATAAGAAGTCATGAACCCCTATAGATAGCAGAATTTTCATCCAGTTTTCCTGTTAGAGGTGCATTAAAACTTGCTAAAGCTCATTAATTTCTGAAAAAAAAAATGTGTCTCTATGAAACATTTTAACATATGAAATTCTCTCAACCTTTCCTCTTTTTAAGCCACTTATTCTTATAACATCTAATGCCACAATTACATATGCAAAATTACATTTTTTATATGTCTATATGTTATCTGTTCAATGAAATATTACCTTATGCCATTAGAGCAACCTCATAAGTTTCATGGAAACAAAAGACAAAAATTGTTTGGCTACAGATGTGTTTAGACAATGCTTTTCTTTTTCTTCTTCTTTTTTTTAACTTCATTGAAGCTAAAGATCAAATGCTGCACTGGACAATTAAGGAAATGATTTTATTCAGTCTTAGGGAAATATTCATTAATAGGGAAAGCATTCATTAATGAGAAACATCTCAAAAAAAAAAAAAACTGATATTTTAGAGAGGCAGAAAAAAAGAGAACAATCTATGAATCTTATGAGAGTCATGACGATGGTTAGAGATGAGATAAATCATTGAAGAGGGTAGAGGTGAGTCTTATCTGGGAATAAAAAGGGCTGGGTCGTCCTTTGCTGTTAGCCATTAATTGAAACACAAAAGGGTGGGAGAACAGAGCTTAGATAAATTTTAATATTGTCTCAGGTAATGAGAATGGAAGAATGTTAGAAATTAGTGAACACAACTGGGAAGGAATTCTGATGACTTTATGATAGAAAACAAAAATATATGATCCTAGTTATAAAGTCATAATGACAAATTATTGCTGGAGGGAGAAATTATTTTATTCATATAAATTAGACTGTGGAAAATACATTTCTAATTCTCTTAGCTTCATTTTCTCCATCCTCAACCCTTGACTTGCAATTGATGATATAAAGTTATGGCTCCCTTAAAACATGAAAGGCCTGTGAAATGGCAAATAAAGCAATCGAAGAGATTGAGAGGAGAAATGACATAGGAGAGTTCTGAAAATGTCCTTTGAAAGTGAACATATTGGAAATTGTTATTATACTTCCCATAAGTGAGACTAGAACTACAAAGACAAATGGAAACGTAATTCTGGCCTTAAAGTATTAATAAAGTTTTTAATGTAATTTCTAGAAAACATAATCCATACAGCAATTATTCCCTAAGCCCTCTTTCAGTTTAAACTGAGCTTAGACATCACACAGTCTTACTTAAGGTCAGCTAACCCTTGCATTAATAGCTCAATGCTAATCAGTAAGTTTTCCATAGTACAAATAAGCAGAGCCTATTTCACAAAAGTATTGGCTTTTGGTCCTTGTAGAAAGCATATAAGAAGAATTTAAGGAAGAGAATGATTTATTTGGTATTATTAATTTTAACCACATAATAATGACAGAAAAAGGACAGTCAGTGAGGAAATTTCCAGTTGTGTTGATTATTTATATTTAATTGCTATTTGTGATGTCTATTTACTATTTTAATAATTAAAGTACTGTATGTATTTCTGTGATTTATGTGGCTTCTAAATGCAACAGAATTAGCTTTACAGAAACTTAAGATAGGCTGAGTTCTCATGGCAAAACAAAAATTTGCTCTGTCAGAGTATATTCTATCTCAGCATATATTTGTTACCATTTTCAAACTTTAAACTGTTATAAAGTATAGAAAACTTCTTTCTAACATATGTTAGGTTCATAATTGGGCAATTTTATTATTATTAAATATACTAAGGCTATAAAAATATAGAAATATAAGCTAATTTCTAGTTAATTTTGTCACCTTGTAAAAAGAGTATTTTTTCACTGTTAAAATGTGTTCAAGATTTTTAAAAATTTATTCAATTTTATTCAATAAAATATGCACTATAGTAAGGTCAAAAGTTAATGAATGTCAAAGGGAATTAACTATGTCTTAGAAAATAAGAAAGTTGTGATAGAAAATTATGAGAACTAAGGGAATAAAACCATATGAGGAAATAATATACATTCTCTTTTTTTTAGTTTGTATACACTTTATTTTTAGACAACCTATAGGACTTGCTTTTCTTGAAAACAATGCCTCTGCTTCAAATAAACCAAGGTCAAAATAAAAGAACTCAAGATGACATCAGTCCCATTTGCCCTAGTCCTAGTGTGTGGATGAAAAGCAACGACCACTTATGATGATGGCAGGTGATAGATCCAAATTGCCAAATTTGTTAACATTTCTCCATTTCTAAACTATACTTAAAGAAAATCATATACGGGGTCACACTGTCCTCACGGTAGTCCAGCAGAGCAAACATGCCATCTGGACTCATGTTTTCACCAATAAAGAACTGGTAGTTTTTGAAATTAGCAAAAATATGCTTGATTTGCTCTGCAGCCCTGGTCATAAAAGATTTTACTCTTTTTGGTCTCTGTTCTTCAAGTTTCCCTTCGGTTGATTTTATGTAATCTTTGATGTCTTGCTTGTAGACCTCTTTTATGAAACTGGTTTCCTGCAAGTGATGGTTCATGACAATATCAACACCTGTGATTACTGTGCTTTCGGTTCCTTCACCTTCAGAGCCTTCGGCAGAGGCCTTTCCACCAATGAGAGAGTCATCAGTTACCCTCTCTCCTATTGACCATGTCCCCCTCCACCTCCAGGCACAGCCCATAGGTGATCTTCCGGATCTTGTAGATGTCGGAGAACAACTCGTCATGGTTGATGAGGTCCGGTAAATGATCTTGATGGTAGCTGGAAGGTCTCGACCACAGAGGTGTTGGCTTAGCAGGAGCCCGGAGCAGCTGGAGTGGCACTTGGGGGGAGTAGAGATGGGACAGAAAAGCTACATTCATTTGTTTTTTAATGATGAAGATACATTCTAAGAAATGTGTTGTCAGGCAATTTCTTTGTCGTGCAAACATCATAGAGTGCACTTACACAAACCAATATGGTATACCCTTCCACACACCTAGGCTCTATGATATAGACTATTACTCCTAGGCTATAAATCTGTATAGAATGTAACTGTACTGAATACTGTAGGGGATTGTATCACAATAATAAGCATTTGTGTATCTAAACATATTTAAATGTAGAAATATACAATAAAAATGCAGTATTAAAAATAAAAATAAAAAAATAATGATATACCTGTCTAGAGCACTTACAATGATTAAGGCCTGAAGGATTGGAAATTGTCTAGGTGAGTCAGTTAGTGAATGGTAAGTGAACATGAAGGCCTAGGACATTACTTCACACTACTGCAGACTTTATAAACACTGTCCTACAAGCTCTTCCTTGGCTTCTTTCTGACAAGGTCAGAAATAGAACATTAAAGCTGTCAATGCTGCTCCATGAATAGGGATGTGAGCTGAATTGATTGGAAATATCAAGGAGAAAGAGGCTGCATAAAGTGTAGATCACCACAACAGTAACTGCCAGGAGAGAGTGAAAGGTGGCCTGAGGCTCAGCAGGGATAAAAAAAAAAAAAAAAATCAAAATGGAGAAAATAAGGAACATAGGGGAAGGTCACGGCAATGTGATTTTGGCTATTGCATGTTGAAGCAGTGATCAGATTGAGAACCTTTGTGGTAATTCATTTAAAAAGTGAGAGAGTGTAGAACTGAGGACTCAATATTTTGACTTTAGGAATTTGTTTGGTTCTATTGATCCTATCTGGCACAAAGGGCTCTCTCTGTCATTGTATGGATGGAAGATATAAAACTTTTCTATGCTTTATATCATTACAATCTGAAAATAGTTCCAAAGGACAGAGATGAGCTGGCTCCACATGACCACAGAAAACTTTTACTCAAGTAATGGTGGCACTTCATACTTGTTAAGGTAGCTGCTGTGAACTTGTTCTATGTATGGGATCTTAGGTCCGCAATGAAAAAGTTTACAAGAATGTATTCTGAAGATCATCAAGCTAGATCTGGAAGGGCTGTAGCGCCATCTGGATTGTAGCACTTGAGAGGACAGGCTCCTCTGTGCTAAAACAAATCAGTGGCTGACAGGGATGTAATCTGTGTACTCAAAATTGAGGTGCTGTAAGTAAGAGGGAATCGAATACCAAGGCCTACAGATATTTTTCTCATGAGAGAAAAAAAAAAATTTCCTGAACCACACATACTTCCACTTCTTATAGGAAATTCAGTTCCATTGTAACTTTATTGGACCACTGTCATACACACAGTCCATCTTTAAACAAAACATTGTTATGCAAGGCATGACTGTTAGTGTGAAGTAAAGTAGAAAAGTAGATGTAATTTAAGGGGTAGCAGTGAGGGACTGTAATGACTTATGCACCAAGGTTTTTGGTGACCTAATAAGAAAGAGCTTTAAATGCCAATCTATATAGTTTGTATTTCATTTTCTATGTAATAGAAGGCAGTGTAGGCATTTGATAAGAGAAACTGTCAACTTCAGTCTTTTTTTTTTTTTAAAGGGAAGTGCGATGGTGATAGGAATCGTAGATTGAAAAATCAAGAGATTGGAAGTCAATATACTAATTAGGAAACTATTATAATAGTCCTGGCACATA
>NW_006442484.1:17899758-17926770 GCF_000325575.1 Pteropus alecto
TTCAGCAGCCTTGGGAATAGAAGAAAGATCATGAAAACAAGAGGCGTGGTTAAGATAGAGGTAACAGAGTTTAAGAAGTGAACCAGACAGAAAAACTGATAGTAACTCAAAACTGGGTAAAGGGAGAAATGTAACCTTGGAAAAGAAGGTAATGAGGTTACTTCTGAGTGTGATTGTGGAGCTAGAAGCATTGTTATATTGAGATATTTAATAAATATCGGAAAGTAGATGATACTTTCAAGGGCAAAGTGTTAAGCAAAATTAAACAAGATGGGTATTTAAAAGTGAATGAACTTAACACCTCAGAAGAAATTACAGAAAGAAGTAGCAAAGGCATCTACAAAAGAATATTCATAAAATTAGAAAAACTTAGATGAGTATAGGTATTAAGAAATGAAATAATAAGATGGTATTCAATAATTTTACAAGTTAAAATCATGAATATATCAATTGGATAGGCACTAGTTATCTTTAAGAGAGCATTATTAGATGAGTAGAACTTTGGGAAAGGAGGTTGTGTAGTGTGCCTGATTGTGTTCTGAAATCATGATGGAATAGATAGTCCTGTTTTGAGATCTGACAATAAAGGGGAAGGTAGCTTAGGAATGAAGTAGAATTAGGAAAAAAGTAGTTTAGCATAGACAAGTCAGATTTCAAAAGGTTTTGTGTCTTAGGCCAAAGAGTAAAGAGGTTATAGAGGATAAACTGAAGGGGGTGGGGGGGGAAACCTTCATAGAAAAACATCAAGAAGAAAATAAGCTCCATCTGTAAGTCAGGAATATTAATACTTAATTCTGGAGCTGTGGTAAGACTTGGAAGTTACTGTCTAGCTTTATGAATACCAGGCAACTAATAAGTGGCCACTATTATTATCATTAATATAAAAGAGGATATAATTTATTTACATGTTATCAGGCACTAAAAAGGTTCATATAAATGAACTTTTTGGGGAAAAAAAAAGCTTTCCTCCTGAAATGCTAAATTTTTAGCTACTTTTAAAACATGCATCATATAACTTTCCCTTCCTTGAGCATACAGGAATGACATATTTTATCTTTTCCCATGATTCAGTGTTATTTTGAAACCATAATGATGTTATGATATTCTACTGTATTAGGAATACTTGCTTTCAGATTGTCCCAGAAAAGTGAGATGAGCAAGAAAAACATCATCATGGAGATGAGAAAGTGTCAATAAAACAATTCTTTCTTGTGAAGGTATGAACCATTGAGATGAATAAATAAAGAGCCCTGGGTTCAAGTTTATTTGCAATATTTACTGACCTTACCTTGTTTTCCTCTTCTGTGCTACTTAACTTACCAGATTAGTTTAACCAGCAGCTGAAAATCCACTTGGTTAACTGCAGTGGTTTATACAAATGCAGGGTAATGTAGCAATTGAGTTTTCAAAAAATTCAGAATAAAGAGCAAGACACAAGCATAAATTTAAAGGTCTTTCTCTCCAGACTAGCTATTATGAAAGGATTTAAGCTTGATTTCAAAATGGTCATTCTAATAGAAAAGACCTATGCAGCATTTTAGATCTGAAAAGGAAATGGCACATAGTAGAGAAACAGAAAGATTAAGTAACCCAAACAGAGTACTTCTGTTGACAGGAATATTTTAGAATGCTCTCTCTTGGATAATTTTCTGTACAACTCCAGAATTTGCCACTGTGCCCTTTATAATCTATTGCACACTATGATCACTCATGAAAAGGTTGATTTTCTGTACAACTCCAGAATTTGCCACTGTGCCCTTTATAATCTATTGCACACTATGATCACTCATGAAAAGTTAGAGCAAGCCTATTAGATTATGTCTAAGTGTAGTCTGATGCAGTGGTATTCAAACTCTGTAGTAACTTCACTGGTATCTGTTTAAATATCAGGAAGAGAGAAGGGAAGGAGAGGGAGAGGAAGAGGGAAAGAAGGAAGGAAGGAAGAAAGGAAAGAAGGAAGAAAGAAAGAAAGGAAGGAAGGAAGGAAGGAAGGAAGGAAGGAAGGAAGGAAGGAAGAGAAAGAAAGATAATACAAAGAATTCAAGGGAGGCGGACAGTTGAATTGAGAATGTGGTGTCAAACAGAAGAGGATGAAAAATAATGTTTAAAAATGCAGAAATATTTTCAAAATAAGTGGAGTGTGATTGACGGAATTTATGTTAAATGACTTCAGTTCATAATATTTGGGGAGAGTAATAATGATAGAAATTAGATTGGAGGCTAAAGAAGTGTGGGAAATATTTTGAATTTCCAGTAGGAAAAATGGAATGTGGTTCAATTTGAGATAAAAACTAGAACTGGCCAGCAGCAGGGCTACCAAGCTGAGGCCATATATTGTATAAATCATAATCATTCTATAATTTTTCCCTCACTTCATTCTGCAAGGAGATAGCAAGAAGAGAGAATACAATGAAGGCTGTGAAACAATCTCATTTGAAAGGTGCAAACAGGCAATATAAATACTAATCGATTTTAGTTCACATTCTCAATTAATATTTGTATTAAAAAACAAAGTAAGCCTGTTTAATACAATATTAAGTTGTATAAAGAGCTTGTGCTCTCTATCTTATTATTAGAATCCATAAAATAATGACAATAATTTAAACATTTAAATAATTTAAAAATTCAAATACCTAGATAGAAATGATATTTTAATTTTCTGAACATACTAATTTTGATTGGATATATCTTGTTGACATAAACCATGCCACTTTGCCTCCAAGAAACTAGGGTGGTCATATGTATAAATAAAGAAGATGTGGAGATAATTCTAGTAGAGGAGAAAAAAAAAAGCACTGGAGTTTCTGTATTATCATGGCTACTTAGGAATTACCAAAGAAGCCATCTACTCTTGATTGTCATTTATGCTAATATCAGATAAAAAATATTTTTAATCTTAACTAATACAGTATTTATACTGACATGCTTTCCATTCTCCTTTACTTCCCAAAGAGGGATACTTGTAGGAGTCACTTGGGAGAAGAATAAAAATACATAGTGCCAAATTTCAATGATGTAGATTGATGCATATTGGGTTAAATATATTCTGCCTGTCTAAAGTTTTATGACTGTTTGAAATGAGAAAAAAATACTTTTCGTATTCAAAATCTTGAGTAATAGGACTCTGTATAGTTATGTCTTTGCTATATTTCTCTCATTGGAAAAAAAAAAAAAACAGATTCAACTACAATTGGCTGGAAAAATCGCTTTCAAAGGTTTTTTTTTTTTTTTTTTTCCTTCTTCCCCAGCACATCAAAATTTATGTAGATGACAGGCATAAGACTCTTATCATGGTTATATAGGCTATTGCATTGCCTGCAGCTATGAGATTTTTTTCTTTCTCCTTGGATTGTTTAAGAAACAAAGTAATCATTTAACTGGAGAAAGTTCACTGGAGGAAGGCAAAGTTACACAAAAGGATCAATATTTCAGCTGGCAAAGAAACTCAGCCATGTAAATCTCAGTAAAAGCACTATCATCAAATCAGCCATTATGAGAACCTTAGATGCACTTTCGAAAAGGGTCCTATTCTTGACAGATGTTCCTTTTTTTCTTGATATGCCTATTACTTTAAATTACCATCACTTAAATACTGTCCTCAAATTCATCATTTCTTTCAGGTACTCTCAGCAGAAATGTGAACATTATCTGGAGAAGGAAGAGAAAATCCACCAAGATCTGAAATAAAACTGAAGCTATTGGAAATGAGCTTGCTTTTCAAAAGAAGTTGACTCATTCAAGGATGATGATAAAACTCTAGTGAGAAACTCCACCTGTACCTCATCGACTAATCTCAGGGTAAATAGGATTCCCAATTGTGAAGGGTGAAATTGGAGATGGTTCATATCTACAGAGAAATTGCCCTTGGCAATTGGTAAGAGAATAAAAGGAAGGTACAACTAGGTAAAGGAGCATGGAATAAGTTCACAGAATTTGGTAATTCTTTCTGTCCCTGAGTAGGGATTTAAAATTATAGATGGGCCTTCGGTAGAAGGAAAATACTTCACCCCTAAGTGCCAGCATAAAGAAACTATCCTCTGATCTTTATTTCCTCAATGATCTTTTCTCTAAGGCAGTTTTTCTGACCCGAGATACACATTAAAATCTCCAAAGAAGCTTAAAAAATTACCAAAGTCCTGGTCTCAACCTCCTGGATCTTGATTTAATTGGTTTGGACTAGAGCCAGGTATTAGATCTTTTCTAGAGTGCCTTGGGTGATGTTGATGTGCATGAGGTGACAAACACTGGTTTAAAAACTGGCATCTTTGGCTCCATCCACTTGTCACCGAACATTTGTAGTTAAAACCAACTCCATGCCCACTTTTGTGGAAAACGGTTTCTTAAAAGAAGATCAAGGGTAGTGTTCAACTCTTCTATTACCATCTAATATGTGGTACAGTATCTTTCACATCTGTCCATAATCTATCACATGCAGATTCGTTACGTTTGCCCAAGGCACTCCTCCTATCTCCTTCCACCACCTCCTTCCCATGGTGCCTGCATGCTGTGCCTTAACTTCTGTGGTTCCTCCATCTGGATTTGCTCTCTTGACCATGACTCATACCCTGCATAGCATGCTGTGTTTCCATCTGTCTGAGTCCTTTTTTCCTTCCATGTAGGAACTTGTAAACCTAAATGATCACATTTTGAGGCCTAAAAATTTTTATATAACTACGGGTGATTTATCAGTTTTGAAAGTAATGATTTATCGCAATAAAGTGAGAATTTCAAGCACCTTAATAGGTCACTAAAAGAGGAATTTTAGCATAATGTTGCATTTCCCAAAATTAGTTCTACAGCAATCCAATCTCCCAAATGATTCTGGAGACACACACACAAAAAAAAGTGATAAAATTAGTTTGTTAAAGGCTGTATTCTATGTCCCTGGTTTGAATAATTTGTGAGTATATTAAAATATTAAAAGCACTGAAAATTCCTTAAATAAATAGATGAGTTTTTACTTTGTACAGTGTTTCATAAAATAATCTGACCTCATAACTCCTGTTTTTCCCATAAACCTTTTCCTATTACCTTATATATAAAATTGCCCATCAGTGAAGGCTCTTTCTTTTGGTGGTGCCGTCTGGAAGAGTTGGGAATGCATTCAACTATATAATGATACTCAGAGCTCATACATGGAAGAGCAACAACAGCAAAGAAGAATATAGTGAAGTTATTAATTGTTCAGTAATTATATTATTATTATATATTATCCTATATCATCTCTTAATTTATATATATAGTGTATATATGTGTGTGTGTATCAGTCACTGCATTTAATGTGTGTATTAATGAAGGAGATACTGTATATTTCTGTTAAAAATCTCACTGCATCAAACCCTCATTTAATCAAAAATTAGATATAATTATAATATGCACTTAGAAAGAGAAACTTAAATTCAGAGATATTAGATAGAGATTCAGAGATAACATAGAAAAACATCAAAAATCTGGAAGTCAAAATTCTGTTCAATTCTAGGTAAATTTCCTAACTATTATGCTATATCATCTCCTATGATGCTGCGGTATAAGTAGAAGGAGAAAGTTCGACAGCAAGGAAAGTAAATTGTCTCATCTAATTGCTTAGCACCCTAAATTACTTTCCTTATCAATATAAGCAGTTTATCTTATTTTAAATATTAATATGGTTTTATTCTCATTTGTACCAGAAGCAGATATTGGCAACAACAAAACAAATTTTAAATAACTAAGGCAATTCGGCAATGCTTGCTACAGGTAAGCATGAAAGTTAATTCTAAGCTTTTCCACAGGCTATGCAAAGAGGAAAATAAAATCCATTTGCATGATCCATAACATCCAAAATATAAAAACAAATAAGCAAATCAACATAAGAAAATCTTTTTTTGATGCTGAGATAAAAAATTTTAATTTCCCAAAGATATTCATAATTAGCACTATGAACAATGTCCTCACAGTAGATATTATTCTATGTTTCATTAGGTTATATCTTATCACATTTTTCAACATAGATCAAGGGCAATGTACCAAAGCATGAATCAGTAATGTCTGATCTCCCAGGCAGTGTGGTGGTGAGAAGCAACATTTCCCCCCAATAATCTTTCCTGAAATAACTAGATAGCTTTAAAATGTTAGTCCCTCAAAACTTTCATTTCAAGATAGTTATCTGTAGTCTTCTGTAGTATATTGATCTTGTTTGTGTTCTTGCCAAAAAGTAGAAATGGGTTAGATGGCAATAGGGGAGGCCATGGTACAGCTATTAACCATCCTTCCAGAAATGCTCCAAGCCCCCTTCCACAGCAACCTCAGAAGTAGTGCCGATTTCTTCTTTGGCCATTCACCATATGGTGTTGTCTGAACCATGTGGTTCAAGCAAAGGGAAACTCATTGTAATTCCCTCTGGCAAGTCTTTGCAACCACTTATCTGGCTCATGGTTATGGGTCCCGTACTTGGCACAAACAGCAAAAGGAGAATCATCTTCCTCCATGAGCCCTGAAACTCATTTCCAAGCATAGAATTGGTTTAATTTAGCCACTGAAATTAGGAAATTATATGATTTAAGGAGATAATTGCTGAGTTAAAACAGAAAAAGATGTCTATCACATCCATTGTTAGTACTGTGAGCTTTGTCTAAAAAAGTAAGTTGTGGAGATTCCAGAAACTAAAATATCTACTTTTCATTTTCTTTATAGGTCATCCGTATGACAGATATTCCTGGTCAGGAAGGAAAAATTAGTTGATGATATTTATCTTGCTTGTTTTCTCTTAGAAGTTCTGAAATTGGCCAGATTTTTTAATTTTTATTTTTTAATAGGGGCATACAGCCAGGGACAACACTATCTAATTTCCTGATTTCTATAGTTGAACAGATAAATGCTTTCTGGCTTTCATTTCTCTACTATAAAATGCTAAGACGAGTTGTATAAAGTCAGGTCATTGAATGTTAATTGAGCCTTTTCTTTCTTTAAATCCCTTCTACAGTTGTTCCAGAGAACATTAATGAAGAAGATGAAACAGACCCTATCTTCAGAAAGCCTTAGTGTTTTTCTAAAGTTTATTTATTTCTTTTTTAACCAAACTTGAATCTGAATAGGAATGAGGGTGAATGGACAAAAAGAGAAAGGAGAATAAAAAGGTAGTCAATATTTGAAAAAACAAAACTTTCTGCATGTGCTGCCATTGTTGATGTTGACAAGATCTAGGACACAATTGTGTAAATAGATGGCTTGGTTGGGGTAGAGGAAATAATCTTTATTTCTAAAGTGGCAAGAGATCTACTACTTTTATCATTTGCTGTGATGATGAAGTCCCTAAGAAGGAAGACAGGATTGTATAAAAGAAGGCATTTAAACAGGTGAAAGGGCAAAAAGACACAAATATAACAAAAACAAGGAAGGGTAACACTGGTAACTGCTGATAACATGTTGCAAAGGAAACTAGAGTTTGTGAAAATGGGAAGAGGAGAATTTATTTGTGTGTGAAAACTGGGAGCATAAAACCCTTTAGCCTGAGCCTTGAGGTGCGTGTAGTAAGTATGAAAGGGAATAAAAAGCAGAAGAACTTGGGACCTCAAGAGGTGGCCCTGTTAGTTAGAAAAGAAATATTTGGAGAAGAGTTTAAGGATGTAGAGATGTCTGTTCAACACAGACCCTGAATCCTACAGGACATAGTAAAAAGAGCATGGAGAGGAGAGGTGAGAATAGAGATGGGTCTTATTATATTACATTCGGAGCCATATGAGAATAAATACTTACATGCTGACTGAAGATTTAGGATTCTTGAACTTTGCATGAGGTAGGAGTGAAAGGAGAGTTTGGTATTACTAATGTGATGTATTTTAGACCTTGGCTTTTAGTGAAAACAAGAAGAGACAGATTTTTCTGTGACTGGTATGATACTCCAGACTAGAGGTGTTGGGCATAGCAAACCTAAGAAGCAACAGCCTTCAGCAGGTAGGGCAGCAATCGCCAGTATGGAGCCACTGCTCTGCCCAGTGACTACAGCAAAGGATACAGTTATTCATGGTGACCTTACAAGATCCACCTAACCACAATTGATTGATGCATATACATTTTATAAAAATAGCATCACAACCATCAATGATAACCATAACTACTATATATTAAGCACTTGATATATGTTTGATACTGTACACACAATATTTTATTCTTTCTTCTAATAACCACTTCCATTGTTTTACTGTGCTTTGCTTTATAGAGGCTTCACAGATACTGCTTTTTTTACAAATTGAAGATAAGACCCTCCACTAGCAATAAGATTATGACTCTCTAAAGGCTGAAATGATGGTTAACATTTTTTTTAGCAATAAAGTATTTTTAATTAATGTATGTACACTTATTAGACATAATGCTATTGCCCATGTACTAGACTATAGTGTAAACATAACTTTTATATGCACTAGGAAACAAAAAAATTTGTGTGACTTGCTTTATTGTGACATTTGCTTTATTGTGGTGTTTGGTCTGAAACCGAACCTTCAATATTTTAGGTATTCCTCTACTGTAACCTTAATTTGCAGTGAGGTAACTGTGGTTCTTTGAGGTCAAAGCCATCAGAAACCGAACCATGACAAATCTAGAAATCTAGTCCAGGTTTTTCCGGCTTCAGAACAAAGGATATTTCCAACCTTTCAAGTTGATTCCTACTATGGGATCAATTTCTAATAAAATTGATTTGTCACTTTACTCAGAAGGTTCTCAAAGTGTCTTCCCTGAACGAGCAGTATCAGCGTCACCTGTGAACTGGCTAGAAAGTCAAATTCTCTATTTCTCTAAGAACTACTGCATCAGAGAATCTCAGAGTGGGACTCAGAAATCTGCATTTAGCAAATCCTTTCATCTGATACTTGTGAAAATTTGAGAACTACTGCTTTGTCATAGATTTTTGTGGAGTGAGCAGGACACACACCAATGCCACAGCTTCCTTTTCTGTCGTGAAGAGGGTATGAGCAATTGTTCAATGTAATAGCAATGTGGTTTCCTCCTACAATTCTAAATTTCAACTTTGCAGTAAAATCTTGTGAGCTGTTTTTTGGAAAAAGGGCCCTCAACTTTTTGTAGCTATGTTAGAGATACCCCAAGCCTCAAAAATCTATCCGACCTGGGGTCAGGTCTTAAAGAATCATAGGTTGACTTTATCTTTGCCACTCTGTCAGGTCTTTCTCATGATATTTCATCCATTCTTTAACCTCTATTTTCAAGTTATTTTACTTTTATGCCTCCAAAGACTTAAATCTGTTTCTTGGTTTCTTTTTACCTAGAAAAGGTGTTCTCAAGGGTACAGTATATTTCAGCAGAGGAGCCTCAAGAAATCTTAGCAGAAAAAGGTCATTGCCTCATTACCTGCTATGAGACATTGGTGTGCTGATACGGAAATTTAGGCACTAACTTGATAAGCACTGATATTACTAGCAAACACTCTATAGCAGATAGGAGTGAGCAAATTTGTTCTGTGAAGTAACTTCACTGAAATAAAATTTTAAAGGTTTTGATCTGAACGGCTAAACATTTTTAAAAATGACACTGTGTCTAGTATTGGGTGAACAGTCAAAGAATGTGAATTAAATGAATAAATGTATAAATATTTTTCAAGAACCAGGAATTCAGACTACATTTTGAGAAAACAAGGCACAAATATACTCCTATGATGGCAGGTCTACATGGAGATGTGATCAATGTTTTGAAGTAGTAAACGTGTGAAAAAGATGATTGCTAATCGAAAATCATTTTTTCTGGTATAATCAGTACCCAATACATGTCATGTTTGTTCCTAATAACAAGTAAGATTACGTTCTTAGAAAATATTGTTTTATTCACAGATAGAGGTATTGAGAATTGTGTTGAATAATTGCATTCTGAGATAACCATTTTTTGATATCCACAAAGGTATAGGTATTCCACACCTACAGATATACAGTATATTTTAAAAAATAGTTAATTATTTTGATTTATCAAAAATTAACTGAAATAGTGTGAATACACAGATAACTAATGAAGAGAAATGTGCTTCCTGACAGTAGCTTTTATCTCTACTGGGTCCCTTTAACTATCCTGGGCCACTGTAAAATGAAAAAATAATAATAATAGTAAGATAGCCATGTGTACAAGATATTCATTTCTAATTCAGTTTGAGGTTTCTTTTGAAAATTACCAGACTAGACTTTTCATAGAATTAAATTTAAACTTTACTTTTTTAATTAAAAAAATAAACTTATGGTATCTGTCTGCAAGCTTAGAATGTCTACAAAATCCCAAATTGGGACTAGATATCCTTCCTTCACACACAAGAGATTTTTTGAAGTACAATACCTTCTGTGTGAGCTCTGGGCTCTGACTTTTATCTAAAAAGACAGGTGGGAGACTATGATTATACTAAGCATGTACTTAGTAACTAGCACTGTGCTAAGTATTCTCCCATATTAACATATTTAATATTACCTATAAGATGAAAAGGAAATGATATATTTAGAATGACATTGTAACAGTAAATATGAAGCAAATATTGTATACTTCATTATTTCATCATATATTTTTCATGTGGAAAAATGAGCAAGTTTCTTAGGGAAAAAAGTTCAAAGCACAGTGCAACTACATGATGTTATTATTATTAATTACCTACTCTTCCATAGCTTGGTCCCAAGGGATGCTGAGGGATATAAACTGTATTGAAACACAAATCCTTTTTATTCATTAATAGCTAACTATCTCAAAAGTTTCTCTAATCCCTGTCACATTTTCAGCTTCCAAAACCTCATCCCCAATCCCCTCACTCTGAACGGGTACTGAAAATAAATATTCAGAAACTAGAAGGAGTTACTAAGAACAGCAGCAGTACTCAGAGTGGCACTGATAATAACTGCTACCTTTTTAGTATTTACTTTATTCCTGGCATTATTTATAGTGCCTGGGGGGAAAAAATCTACGTATTGTATCTCCGTTATCTCATTTAATCAATGTATGAAGTAGATAATAGAGCTGTTAAGCCCATTTTATGAATAAAAGGACAAAATCTCATAGAAGTTTAATATCTGGCACAAGGCATAGCTAATAAGTGGAGATGCTGCATACAACCTCATGTTGTATACCTGCAAGTCTGTGCTTTTACATCTACTCCTGAGACTTTTTAATTATATAGTATGAGAATATATTAATGATATTGGACCTAGACCATTTTTAGAGCATTTTTTCTTCCATCCATAAAAATTGGGAAAATCTTAATCTTTTTCTTCTTTAATAAAGTTCTGTATTTATAAATTGCATCTGCTTTGTATTGAATAGAAAAGTAACTTCATCCTGTCTTGGAAACATTCATGGAGCTGTGCTCTAATTTAAAATATGCCAGGATATCCAATAAATAATATATGCAGATCTTGAGGTGACTGTTTTGTACTAAAACTTAACAAAAATAATTTTTCATAATTACAGACACAAGTATAAAATCATTATTTGGGGCCTTGTTTCTAACTATTTCCTAAGACAGTATCTTACAGATAACACATGTTGGTAAATAAATTTGCATTATTGAAAAGAACATGGGAAAGGTACAGAAAAAAGAGGGAAACCAAAAAGTAAAATTGAAAGCAATCATGACATATACTCTTAGTCAAATGTAACTGGCTTAAAGATTATGCCTGAAATCCAGGTAAGTGGAGCCCCAGGAACCAGTGGCTAAAACTCATTTGAGCAACATGACCAGCATTGGATAGGATTCCTGACTTGCAACATGGCCTCATCTCTCAACAAACTTCCTAAATTTTAGATTTCTTACTTGACTTAAAGGTCTATTTTTTAAAAAAAGAAAATGGAGTTTTATTCCATTATGTAATTGAATATTTAAATCTCAGTTGAGTCCTGACTAACCTCAGCTAAAACATAGGTGATTATGGAATCCTTTTGAAATAATCACTGACAATTTAACCAGATTCTTCGCATCAATCTTGAGCCCTAAATAGATGCCTGTAGATTGCCGACTCTTGATCTAATCAGTTGTCCAGTTTTCCTTTGCTACTTCACAACTAGTTTTTGGTAGTTCCTAATGTATTTCTCCTTCATTAATGACTACAAACCTTTATTCAGAATCCTGTACAATTGTTTCTTGCAATACCATCAAAGACTAATTTTCTGAAACCTGAACTTTTATGGACACACAGTACTGTAAAAAAAATAAGCTTACTAAAACATATGACTGAACTTAGACTGAATTTTACTGTAGTACAGCTGAATAAATGATTATTGAATAGAAATTTGCATAGGAAAAAATGGTACAACTACATCAAGCTTTTTCAGAAATAACAAGAATTTGAAAATGTACAGCTTATTTCAAGAAAAGGGTTATTGTCAGATTTGTGGTCATTCAGTTATTATAGGCAATGCTGCCCTTATTCTATTAATTAAAGGTCTTCCATTATTCAAGACCGGATAAATCAAACTTTTAGATAATTTTCCTTGATTACATTGGTCCACAATGATTTCTCTATCCACTAAACTCCAATGTCACTCTCTGAATCACACCACTCAATAGTATTTATATGCTTCTCTACTTTGTCCCATGTCATTCTTATTTAAGCAACAGAATCATAAGATCTTTAAGAAGAGAGGTCAGACCATAATTTGTTTTTCATATCCCCACCCCCAGGTATTTAGCACAAGTGTCTCCAATGGAGATACTTTGTTGAAGGATTCACTGAATTAAGTGTCATGTCATTACTCATTTTGGTATCCAGATGACCATTGAGCAGGCAGAGATAGGGACTCAAAGAGGAAAGAGATTTGTTTTATAACAGAACTGGACAAACAATTTGAGTCAGCTCAGATCAGGGAACATTTATTACTTAGACTGCTACAGGCCACATTGATCTCTTCCTTCACTGAACTTCAGAGCACACTTGTCTCTAATACTCAACAGAATACTTACTCATGTCCTCTCTTCAAACATAAATTAACATTCTGAGTGTGTTTGTCTTATTTTCACTCCATTAGGTTGTATTAGGTTGAACCAAAAGATAATTACTTACACTTGATAGTTTTGATCTACATACATTTCAACTTTGTATGAATCTGTCTAAAATATTCTTTAAAGCAAGATTTGTGTCATACTTCATTTAGCAACTGGCCTTTTCCTAGCCTGAGATCTTGGTAGGTGTTAAATACTTACTCAATCTATTCAAATACAAATCAAGTTTGAAAGTGTCATAAATTATGCTTTATGATAAATGATCTAAATAAATTATATTTATTATTTTATGAATATTACTTCATGCATTCAAATATATATATATACTTTTTCATTATATCTATATCTACATCCAAATTTATATGATAATTAGCTCTGTTTAAAATGAAAAAATCAGCCACAGTTTTTGATACTTAATCAGAATATGTAAGAGTCTATAATTGATAAAAGGGTGCACTTTCTCTTGGCCAGTGTGTGAAATATAGTCATACCACAAGCTTACATTCTAAGAAGTATACCATCTGAGCCAGGCAAGTCAGTGAACAAACTTCTTAACATATGGTCTATTCAATGTTTGATGATTTTCCAGAACAGAGATTCCATAAACACCAATAACCTATTGTAGTGTGTAATTTCCCTGGTCATCAATAAATTCCTTTGTATGTCTAGCATAAATGTCTTAGTACAATTTAAATTATTATTATTTTTTTTTCTTATTTAGTCCTCCGTAAAGCTAGGTCACTATTGATCAATTGTTTCCTCCTTTCTTTCGCTGGCTGGATTATGAGAAGATTTAGGAATTACCATCAAGTTAACAAACACTAAGAATCCTGTCTGCACCATCTGTGTTCATTTAATATCTGCTTCAAAAAAAAATCTTAGTTTAAGAGAAAGAAAATGTGATAGTGTTTCAAAGTGATGGAAAGAAAATACGTATCTAGTGACTTAGGTTCAAAACACTGGCCTTATAAAGAATCATTTTTATAATTAGTGTCAATGGTGATAGACAACCCTTTTGCAACTCTCTCAGAGAAACATCTGTGAAATAAGTCCTGAAAATAGTCTGGCTACTGATAAACTGTCAAACACAGATTCAAATACCTCTAGCTCTCAAATGCTAGGATTCTGCTTTCACGAGTGTTTTTGTTTCTTTTCTGAAATCTGTCAAGCAATCTTGCCACTATTTCCTTCTTCCTCTCCTCTTTCCTTGACCCAAAGTGGTATATCCGTAAAGGATAGTTTAAGACACTCTACTTCACACAGACTCTCTCTCCTCTGATTTCCTTTTGTGTTTGTAAACAGACTCCATAATTTAAGTTAGCTGTCGATTTAGTTCATTTTCTAATTGATTTATATGATTTACTCTCCTCTCCCTAGTTATACTGTAAAATCATTTAGGGCAACAATATACATTAATTGATTAATAGTTTCAGACCAAATTATTCTTTTTTTGGTCTATAACAGAATTTCTGTATAGTAAAGTACATAAATGAATGCATATGTAAGCACACAAACATTAGAAATCATTGGAGAGTCAAACCTAATATTATGAAACAACAAACCACACTTCCTTTATACACAACACTGTTGACAGCTGGCTTCCCTTAACTTGACATTCTTGAGCAACCCATTTGTCTGACCCATTTTTGATAAACAGTAGAAAAACCATGATGACACCCTAGATATTCCACCACAAGACTGGCATTCAGTAACGAAAATTGTTAAGTCTCTAACTCCTTCCTCAACCTCGTATTGAGTGTGTTTTATCGGACTTTCTTACTCTGGGGAAGAGTTTTTCTTTAGCTGGTTGCACCTGTGCACCCATAAATCCTTGCTTTAATTCAATCAACCAAAATCTATAAAACATTCTATGTAGCAGGTACTAAAAAATAGAAACATATTAGATTGAAGAAGTAATAAAAAGTCTACCCAAGCTCACATAACTAGTTAGTGGTAGAATGAGATTTGCAACCAAAATTCACTTATTACGATTATGAAATTAGCAACAAACTATGTTTATTTAGATTTAAGCCATATATTAATGGAAGAATAAGATCTCTATGAGGAAAATTAGGGTTTGATAGGTGGTGTTAGGTGCATAGTCCCAAAAAGTAACATTTTGAAAAAGCAACCACAACTGAGAATCAGCTTATTCAAAGTGGATTTGTTTTCTTTCTCTTAAATAAAGCTCCTTTGAAAGTTGCTACATTGTGATACAGTATTTACATTTAAGTAGAAAGGTAGGTAGGTAGATAGCTAGATGGATAGATGGATAGATCAATCTATCAATAGACAGATGATAGAATTGTTTTGCTAACCAATATGCTAATTAATAGAATATCTACATGTGAATATTGATTGAATTACTTTCTAAAATTGTTTTTGACAGAGGATATCAACATAAAACTAAAAGCTTGGTAAACATTAATCACTCTAGTATAAATTATTGGCTTAAAGTTTATATCTGAATTGTTTGCCTTATATATCCTTACGGACAATCTAGACAGGAAAAGAAATAATATGAAAAAGCAAAAAGAGGCAGGGAAAATTTGGAGAAACAGGTGTGTTATATTTCTACCAATCACCTCAATCTTTCAACCTGTTCTTCAGTTTAAACTATTCTGGTCCATTCTATTTGCTTTTCATCTTCTGTGCTGATGTATTTTCATTTCTGGTCTTTTGTTGACTTTTGTTCCTATTTCACTAAAGTTCATGGCTCCCTGGTTACTTTCTTCCACCCCACAACAGAAGGCTGGGTCTTAGCACACAAAACTAAGTGAGAACACTAACCCAGTTATTCAAATACTTCTGATAAATGCATCGATAAATCTGAACCATCTAACTGTTTCTTTCTCTACTTTATTTATAGCATCTGTTCTGTGAATACTGTCAGTCACACTACAGCTGAAGCTGTAATTATGCCCATGAACATTCATTCCATTCAGTCAAACAATTAATTTAACTGACTCCCTGCCCCTACCGCATCCCCCTCTTCCCACACACACATACTGACTTGGCTGGTCAATGGAAGCGGCAATAGTTGTTTAAGGGTCTTAAAGAAAGCTTTCAAATTCCTGTGCTTAAGACATCGTTGAGCTAGTTCTGGGTGGCTCTTTGATGATTCATGCATCCTGTGCAGTTATTACTCTTTCCATGAGTGAGTGGCAGCACAATTTAAAACAATTATAAGCATTTAAAAAGTAATTACTAGAGAATTCCAATGCAAACAAAATATTTATTTTGACTACCATGAGTAACTCTTTACAAACATTTTTCCTTCTCTTTGTCATAGATGTGGCTATCCATTTCACAGAAGATTTCATTACAAATTTGTCTTTCTTATCTTCTGGGCCCACATTGTGCTTGAGCAAAATGGAAATAATACAGGTAGTGGTGGCAGAAGGATTAGAGTCAAGAGAGGTAGAGAATAAATGTATAAGGTCAGGGAAGACTTTTTTTTTAATGGAAGTAACCATTAATCTAAAAATGTGTTATTTATTATTCATCAATAATTAACATATTCTGAGAAAGTTGACTCTTCATAACATGACTTTTGTTGCTTTATAAAAAATATTTTTTAGACCAATGACGCTTTAGTTTTAGGTTTTTAGTTTTCTTTTTCTCTTATTGAATTAGGTTATATACCTTTTGGTACTTATCTCAATAAATAGGGACATTTACATATAATATATCTGATTTATTTGCTATTTTCTTAAACTCTATGAAGGCATAAATCCTATAAAGACATAGATAGGATCTTACACATTTCTTAAATTCATGTAAACACTATTCTCTGAGAATATGCAGCCCTTTGATTCTGTGTTGTGCAATGTGGTAACCAGTAGCCACATGTGGCTCTTGAGTACCTCAAACATGGCTAGTCTGAATTAAGATGTGTTGGAAGTATAAAATACACACTGAATTCTGAAGTCTTAGATTAAAAAAAAAAAAAAAAAGACTGCAAAGTATCTCATCGGTAATTTTTTATGTTGTTATCTGTTAAAATGATAATATTTTGGACATACCGAGTTAAATAAAATGTTATTAAAATTAATGTCGCCTATGTCTTTTTTACTTTTTAATGTGACAATTAGAAAATTGAATATCACAATTAGAAAATTTAAATTTCCTATGTGACTTGCATTATATTTCTCTTTAATAGCACAGGTTTAGATAAGGAAAGGCTGTGTCATGAATCTGTAAAGGCACTGACAGAAGAGATTATTCTTTCTGTAGGATTTTTGCCTCAGGGGAAATGGAAGCTGGCATTTCTGGGAGGAATGAAACTGATTACTGACTTCATTCTTAATTATCTTGGAGTTGGAAAGCTGCTTAAGTCCACAATGAGCCCACCACTAAATTTTTGGCAGAAAAATAATCATTTCAGTTATAGAATAAAATATTGAGTCCATCAAAGAGAACGTTTGTTTGAAAGTATAGAGGAGGAGGGAGAGAAGAAACAATAAAGTCAAAACATTGATAGAATTTAAGCATTAAATATAATAAAAACCAAAAAATTGTATAGTTTGATACCATTTAAGTATAGCAACCAAAGTAAAGTAACTTGATAAATTATGTACTTACTTCTAAGAAGAAATCTATATTTCCATTTGTTTCTCCAGTCAGTGACTCACAAAGGCAATTTTGTGGTTTAGCATAAACTAGTCTTTGGTTCTCGCAGCACAATTTTGAGGAATTTTAATTTTCTTAGATAAGATTTTCCTTTCATTTGTACCTTAATTAATAGAAGCATTTCTACTGGTATTTTTTTTTTTCCTTTTTTATGACTCCTGTCAGGGTTAGTACTATACTCCTTGAAAATAAATTACTCAGTAGTGAATCCTCTCAGTTTAACAGGTAATGACCTAGTAGAGTTTACCGCTCACACAATACAATAAAAAGTAACCATGGAGAAGAATGCCAAAATCACATATAAAAGGTAATTTGTTAATATAGCCACAAAACTTTATTTAAAAATATCTTATACAAAAATAGGCAGAAAATTAACATATCCGATCAGTCAAATTGACAGCCTGGCTCCTGTCTAATAATTCCTAGTTTGGGGCCACCTTTCATTCTTTTGAAACACAAGGAAGCGTGGTTGTCATGAAAATGTAATGCTTCTCCTTGAAATGCTAATTCTTGCTGCGCTTTATCAAACCAACAACTCTCTAATGGAAATTTCATTAAGATAATGGCATTCTTTGTAGTGTTTGGAGAGGTGATCTCTTCTGAAGTGGATAAAACTCTAAATCATTCCCAAGCATTACAATATCTTGCCATGAGTCAGACAATGACATACGTGGTCAGTTAAATGTAAGAGAAAAGTCAATAAGTAAAATTGTTGTTGCTTTTGCTTCTAGTGAGTCTTAACTGATACCCATATTTTTTGATCAAAATAAATTCAATAAGCAATACTTTCATATGATTAGTAATGTAGGAAAATTTTTTAACTTACCTTTACTGGTTTATTATAAAGAATACAATTTAGGAACAGCCAAATGGAAGAGATCTATAGGGCAAAGTACTGGGGTGGGGGAACAAGGGACCTTCCATGCCCTTTCTGGGTGAGCCTCCATCCCGAGCACTTTGATGTGTTCGCCAAACCAGAAGCTCCAGGAAATAAATGTAACACTTTTTTACATTATTATTTTGAAATTATGTTCAGCTTATTAATATTTTAAATCACTTTTTAATCAGAGTTAATCACTAAGCTCTGTACATCTACACTACCCACAGCTCCAACCTACATACCAATCTGTTAAATAGCAGCGAGTATAATTGCCAAGTACCTGAGTTTCAGAACTGATTCTTGTCCTAACAGAAAGTGCACGCCTCTCACCCTTTATCTATTGTAATATTACTTTTCACGTTGAGACTCAACTATGGGAGGACATATTCCACCCCACACTCCAAACTAAATTATAAGATTTTTTGTGCTTTTTTAGTAACCTGCACAGATTCCTGTTATAGACTTTACTACACTGATCTGAAAATTATCTTCTCTATCTAGCTGTCATGTGAACTAAGTTTTCTCATAAAATAGGGACCATCTGACTACATTGCTAGTACCTAGGACACTACCTAGAATACAGAAGGTGATTAATGTATTGTTGATCTTTTTACAAATACTGACCAAATTAGAGCCTGCCTCAGAAGGAGATTCTTCTCTCTTGTTCTTATTTCGAGTGCTTTGTATTGTGCTTCCAAAAAAAGGTTAAATAGAAATGCTTTGTATATGCATAAAATTTATGTCAATGGAACAAATGAACTTGGGAACTATGGGGAGGAGAAAGAAAAGATATACTTAGTGCTGGTGAGTTCACCTGATAAAGCATTTAATGAGCATTCAACCCCAGAGCAAGCATGAGATGGCAGATGTACATTTTTGATTACTTTGATTTGCCTCAGATTGCACGTGACTCCCAGATTATGAACGTCTTGCTGTACAGTGTGTGATTCTATTATTTAAATACCCATCTATCTATCTATCTATCATCATCTATCATCTATCATCATCTACCTACCTATTTATCTGGGACAAAGACCAATATGAAATCCACCATTCTCACAACAACAACAACGACCACAACAAACAATGGTTTAATCCAATACAGAGGAAATACTGCCTGGCAAAAAGTATTAAAAAATAGTATTTGACTCCCAATTTAGTATGTTCTTATGAGAGATTTAAGGGACATTCAAAATTAATTTGACTCCAAAAAAGTTTTCAAATGTCCTATAGTGATTAAGAGTGTGAACTTTTCATATCAGATAGATCTGGGGTCAACACCTGGTTCTTTCACAGATAGCAATTAAATTAAGAAAGTTGAGTAATGTCTTTAAACTCCAGTTTTCTTATCTCCAAAATGGAAATAGTAATAGAGTTGTTGGGAGATTAGATGAAGAGTTATTACACAAGATAGTTTACTCTATAGGTTTTGCTAAGTATTCTACTGTATGCTGGGCGTGTAATGCAATGCATTTAGCGACTTGTACTATTATTTTTATTTCTAATTGTTCTGTTGTCCTGCTTTACTGACTTGCTACTCTTCAAAACTCACTGAGCAATTCTTTTTCCCTGGTAATCACTTTTTTTCAAAGTCTCATTACCTCAGAGTGACAGTAATTTTCTAAAGTCTGCATTTTAATTGAACAAAGTATTCTGATAGTTATATTTAAATTCAAAGGAGAGAGATTTTGACTTTTGGAATTAGTAAGCATTCTCAATATTTTAAAAAGTGATTAAATATTATATGCATATCTTTTATGTCATAATCTCCATTAGAACAATTTTTATTATCTTTAAAATAACCTTTTTCTAAAATTCTGAACATAAAAAATAAACAAAAATCCATCATTTAATTTCTCATCTATCAAACAACTAGACTATAAAATATATTTCATAATCATTGTGGAATTTGTACATTACTGATCATTAGAAATCAATACAAATCACGTGTCATAGCTCTAAAGTAGAGTTAAGAGAAAAATATTTTTTAATTAAATCTTATATTATTTATTTACCTGGCTCTTCACAATATTCAAAATAAGAACATCAATTTATTTCTCCTTTATAGAAAGTTAATATTTTTATAACTTGAAATTTATCACTAGATATAATAATGTATAAAAATGTATTTGTAGATTGACTATATTTGAAAATTCTTAATTGTAATTTTAAATTAGTCAAATGGCCATTAAGTAGTAAATGGCCATTTACTAAGGAATTGATGATTGATACACAGTGATGTAAAGTTGCTTTGTCCAAAACCGCTCTAATTAGAGATTTAGCTTGGATCCGTGTTTCTAAAATTAATGATTAATTAGTTTAATTTAGTATAATACCTCATGGAAGCCCTGTCCTCTGTTCTCAAATTTCTTTTTTCAGAGAGTAACTTTAGCACAAGAAGAATTATTCAAAATTCAGGTTCGTGCAAATTCCCAATAGCAATCATCTTTTATTTGCAATATTTTTAGTGTACACATTAGTTACTTTCCTAGTCCAGAGACATTTTGACACTTTTGCATTATCCATTGCAGAACATAAGAAATTAACATAACGTTTTTTCATATCTTTTGGGGAAAAGTTATCTTTCATCAAAAGATCAGGTGTAATGAGCATTTAGTTGAATAACATCTTATCCTATAGTCCAAAATGAAAACAATCTGCAGGTCAGTTTTTTTCTTTTTTTGTTAATAACAAAATAACTCATCCAGTTTATAATCAGATCATTAATGGAATTTCAATTATAGTCCTTCCGATTGTTTCAAATTGGTAACATCTCATTTTCAAGAATTAACACCTGCAGAGAGTCTGTCAGATGTCTCCATTCACGCTCACCAACTGTGCCAATGTCCTGGGATGCAAAGGGGTGCTCACTTGCAATAGAGGTTCACAGGAAGTCTGACTCATGCAAGTGCTAATTAGAACTGCACTTTCTTCAGTCCAATACCAGAGTACTGAATATAAACCTTTGATTCTAGAGCAGTAAAATCTACATTTTAAATAGTTAAAGGTAATCATTTTCTTATGCACAAAGACATAAATGGTAAAGTCAAAGAGTAGATCCTCATATTGAGTCAAAGAGTAGATCCTCATAGCCACCATCACAGATGTTTAACACGTCATTAAATGACCACCTACAATGAATCACATATTTTCAGTTCTGGATTATGGGCAACACATACAGACTACCTGGAAATATCACATAACAAGGATAAAAAGTGTATTAGCCGTCAAGGTAAAGTATCCTGCTCAAGCAAAATAAAAGCTGCATTGAAACTAGCTGAGAAGAAGAGGGATGCCTATTTGCCTAAGTATAGATAAAATAAGCAAATATTTGTTAAATAAACAAGCCATAGCTTCCTGGAGACTGGTATAATCTTTATGAAAAGTGAAAGATAAGGTAAAGGAAAGCATCATTGTATAAGGAGGACTTGTGACAGGTGGAGCCTGTTCCCTGGAAGGTGCATACAAACAACTGGGAAGTCAGAGAGCCCAGAAGGAGAAATAGCTTTTCCCTGAGTTATTTGCCTACACATCACCTTCTCTGTTGCTTCAGTAAATATGCACATGATTCAAAACAATTGCTTTAAATCTCTATGGAATCAGTCTTGCCTAAAGCAATTGTCCTCCAACCAGCAGCAAAAACTTCATGTGGGAGCTTGTACCTTATGCAGAATCTCAGATCACACCCCAAACTGATTCAAACCTGAAGATTAATCAGATGCACAGGTGACTTACATCTTCATTACAAGTCTGAAAGGAACAAGACTAAAACATTTTGGCTTCAAATATAAAGAAGCCACACCTGCCTTTTCTCTTGCCCTCCTAATCCTACATTTCATTTTGAATTCCATTTTTCTATATGCAACTTTCTTAGAGATCCTCTCCCCTAAGAACACACATGAATTTTAATTAGACACTTTGTATTAATTTACATGTATTCTTTTTTATTGAAAAAAATACCATGTTTGTGTATATTTGTTGGTGCTTTATAGAATTTCATGGATTAAAAAATGCAGGTGATCTAGAAATCAAGTGATCTGGTCAAAAATATCAAATTGTTATAAAGAGAAGGTTATGATGACAAATAAAGAGATTTATTGCAAATACTAACTCAATCATATTAAAAATTGGCAAAATTATATCATAATGGTGATTGCTTTGTTTTCATTTCATTTCCATTGATATATCCATTAATTGTTCATGACTTTTTAAACTGGCAAATAAACTAATGACTGAATTCTAAAGAATTTTATTATATTTCTATTTCTTCCGTAATTTTGATTTTGTATATTCAAGGTAAAAAAAATAATAATAATTAAATGAACAAGTAAAGTCATATATGTCTGAAATAGAAATAACCTGCATTTATTAAAAAAAAAATCTGTCCCCTCTTTTCTTATTAGGTGTCCCATGAAACCATTGCTGCAGTTAATATCTTTCTTCTGAAATTGCATAGCAAGAAAAGAAAAGAAAAAAGAGCTTTAATAACTAAAAACTTATAGCTGGAATAACTTATATATCCAAATTATAAATTTTATTGTAAATAATATGTTTATGTGCAGAGTATTATAAAATGTCAGATTTCCTCCCGAGAATTCTTTCTCAGAAAAATCAGTGTATTAAATTATAATAGTAGTATGAAAGAGCCCAGCCATTGTAGTAAAAGTGATTTTATTGTTCTTTTTCTGTTTGAGACTATACAATAAGCAAGCATTTCTTTTTTAATAATGTGTTTTGAATGAAATGCAATAAAAACTATCATCAAAACACCAGGAAATATTCATTAGACTTCAGAACATACAATAAAGACATAGCTTTGAGCTATAGCTACAGAGTCTATGAATGTGATTATTTTTCCTTTTTAATGGCAAACTCAGTCAGGTAAATGTCACATTAGTGGACACTTTATCAAACTGTGTTAAATGTAACCAGTTTAACTGAATCATTTTTACTGTTTTAAATTTATCTGGTTAAATAGCATTTTGACCTTAGTTTTTAAAATATTTAAATGCACAGGGTAAAAGCAAAAATGAGAACTTATAAACACTTGTTCTCTCCTCATGCTCTTTCCATAAGGCCCAGCCCCTCCATTCTGCTTTAATCTTTGACAGTTACTGTAATAATTTTAAAGTATAAACTTAAACTATTTTTTCCTAATTCAGATAAGAAAAACTCCTGCTATCAAAGCAATAATTTGTATTATGGCTCACCTCCTTCCTCCCTCCTCTTCACCGTTTATATAGTTTGTCAAAGGTCTTATGTAATCAAACTTCAACTTTATCTTCCATTTACCTTCAATATTATCACGTGGCTTCCTACCATGTAAGAAGAAAATATTAGAAACCTTACATTTCCTCACTCTTTTCATTTATTAGTTTTTATAAGATAAGCCTTTTCTTTTTAATTTCAAAACATTGTTTATGTGTGTGTGAAAGTGTGTGTGTTTACATCTTTTGCCAGATTTACGTTTCTCTTGATCAAACGTTTTAGAGTTTTGTCTATTTTATTAGTATTTATAAGAACTAGTTTTGGATTTGTTGATCTACTCTATTTTGTCTTTATAGCATTCTTCCCTTTGATAGTATTTTTTAACAAGTTTTTTCTATGTACTATAAAATCTTTCCTTTCTTCCAGATCACTATTTTCTTTCTTTTGTTATGTGGGTCTTTCTTTTTCATTCTGCTGGTGATCCTTTGGTATCTACTTACATATGAGAGTAGGAATTCTATTATTAATGCTAGTATTCTCCCACCACCAGCCCTAATGTGGAGTGCCTGGACCTGTGCTCCTGTTAAGTCTCTCCTCTTATTAAGAATATGGAGGAAAACACCACATGCATAAGCACAATTTGATAACCAGCACGAGTTCAGCAAATAGAGAACTAGACTACTTACTCCCAAAATACTAGAATAAAGAGAATTTTATTCTTTGATGTCCATGCTAACAATGGGAGCCCTAGTTCTGCACAGCTTGCTAAATATGTTTAGACTGATGTTTTTGGGACTTTGCTTGGGAGAAAACACCAAAATGCTGGTAGCTCTTAGTGGAATTATTAGATGATGGGGGAGGATGGTGAAGGGGAGGAGAGGAAAGCCTTAGAGCAGCTATTTTATTGGCTGTTAAAAATTATAAAACTTGTGACCTCATTCGGGTATTTACAGTCTAGAAAAAAAAAGCAAATTATTAAGTGATGTAAGAGCAACTAAAGCTAAAAATAGAAGCGGCAATTATAAAGGAAAGCTGGTCAAAGGTTAATAATAGATACTACTGTGTGAATGAGCTGTCAGGGAAGTGCCCTCTAAGGAAGAGATAACTGAACTGAGACGTGAATGAAGTGCAGGAACAATGACTGAGGCAGGAGCATGCTTGATGTGTCCAAGCAATGTCATGGACTCCAGTGTGGCTAAAGTGGCCTGAAAGAAGGTAAAGTAATAAAAAGAAGATAAAGTAATAAAAAGAAGGTAGTCATGTCCAAATCATTTGAGGCCTTAGAGGCACAATATAGACTCTGGATCTTATTCTGCAATGAGAAGTCATTAGAGTATCTTGAGGAGAAAAGCGAAATGACTGCATCTGTATTTTATAAGGAACATGCTGTATACCTTATCACCAGCAGATTGTAAGGGTGCAGGAGCAGAAGAAGGAAAATGTGTTACTTTTCTATTTATGCTATTACAATTGCCAAATCTTGGCACCTGAAAGTAACAATGAATTCTCACAATTCTAGAAAGCAGAAGTTCAAAATCAGTTTCATGAGATTAATATCAAGGGAGAGAATTCTCTTCCTTTTATTTTCTTTCTTCCTGAGTCCACCTGCATTTCTTGTAGGTACCAATGAATAAGACAGATATAATAATATCTTTGATTATTAGAATAATCAAAAACACTGACAGATAGTGGTAGGAAAAAAAGTTGACAGAATTTTTAGGGTTTTTTTTTTGTTTTTATTGTTTTTTTTTTTTTAGGGAGGATGAAAAACAACATTCTAGAAAAGGCACTGAGGAGTATCTGAGACAAAACTCCATTTCCAGTGGTAAGACACATGTGAGGCAAAGAACAGGCATCACTTGTGAGGAATGGGATCAGGTTCTCGAGTTGCCAGGTTTTAATTAGAGCAAAACCATGAAGGAATAACAAAGAAGACATTGAGCATCCTGTGGATGCCCCATGAAGGGCAAGATTAATGACCCCCCTTCAACAAATGCCTAAAATTTGTTTGGATGCCAAGACTAATTATGCCACACATGCATCAAGAGGTTGTAAAAATTTTTATTGCTTATATAATGGTACTTTGTGAACAAGCAGAACAAGCACCTAAGATTCTTAATAACTTAAGCAAAAAGAGAGGTGATGACATTGGTTTATATTGTAGAAAGGGATTAGGGCTGGGTGACATCTCCCACAGCTGTGCCTGGATTTGAGTGATTTGAACTTCCACGCCAGTGCTGAGGAAAAGAGAACTTGGGCTCTCCTATCATCTTGTCAGATGTGTACAGAAGAGGAGGGTGGAGGTGTGGGACCTGAAAGTTATCAGCAGTGAACATTAACAATGAATTCAGATATTTATTACACTGAGAATATAGGGAATTTTACCAATGACAGGCCATGGGTTCCAGAAGGCACAGTGGAACATTTGCTGCCAGGGTCTGATTAGTGGCAGTTTGAGTCAATTTAAAAGATATACAGACAAAGCAACAAAGAAAAAAGTGACCTGAAAAGCCTGAGTTTCTTGTAATTGTGGTAAATTGAGATGCAGAAATCGTTTGGACTAGTTCTAATTATGGTTCCATTTGGGAATAATAATAATAATAACAACAACAACAACTGCCATATAGCCAGTACTATTAAAATGACACTTCTTTAAATGTTCTTTTTTAATCCTAAATAGACGATTAAGGTATGTATTTTTTTTATTATTATTATTTTCCCCTTTCAGAGCTAAAAAAATTAGGATCAGAGAGATTATTTATCCACTTTTATAGCTAGTAAATGCCAGCTTTGGGAACCCTAATCAGGAGTATATAATTTTAAAGATTATTCCCTTTCAGTCATAACAGGCTGCTTTCTTCTGATGGAAATAGCTAAAATCTACCACATGATTTCACCTAGTAATTTCTTTTCTCTTAATAAAGAGGCATCTAGGTTGAACAATTTGCTAATATCAATTTGATTTACCCAGGAAATTCTACCCTGAAAAACTCAATATTTTCAAAACCTTTTTTGTTGCTAATGCCAAAATATCTGAATTAAAAGTGAAAAACAGTCACAGTCCATCATCTCCAGATATTTTCATGTCATGTTACTACCTACTTTGACAACTAACAGATCCACCCTTTAGACAGGTTTCTCCTCTAATTATTTATACAAAGCTAAGAGCTGATAGTAAATCCTTCACTGCTTTCTACTGAAGTTTCCATTCTGCAGTGATTTATCACATATCAACTTTAATTCTTGTTGAATTGAACTTATCATACACAAATTTTATTCTGTTACATTATTTTGGTGAAAGAAAAATGCTTCTAAACACCTTTTTTAAATTAAATTTATA
>NW_006442484.1:17926787-17927721 GCF_000325575.1 Pteropus alecto
GATAGATGTCAGTGATTTCAGGGCTAAGAGTGAAGGCCTATTAAACTCCATATGGAGTCAGTACCACTGTGTGCAGTGATATACAAATAGTTATGGTTTTGAGTTGACGTCTTGCTGAATCTGAATGAGCCATAGCATTATGTATATTGTCACTTTTAAAAATAGGTTTCATACATCTGAACACATACACTGAACAAAGTAGATAAAAATAGTCTTATAAAAGCAACGTAATAAGCACATGATTAACTTTGTCACAAAAAGATATTAAGGAATAGCCTGAGAATCATGTACTGTATTCAACTCAGTTAATTTTTTCCCTCTCCAATGTAAAAAAAAAATGGCCATTTACAATAAATACTTTTAGATAATAGCTTAGAGAATGTGAAGGCCTCACAAAATTATTTAGCCAATATTGAGGAAAGAATTTTAAAAATTATGTATAGATTTTAAAAAGAAAGTTGCCTAAAATAATGGTGTATGACAGATAAGAAAGTTAATTATACTTAAACATCAAACAATGGACAGAAATATTTGCAGATGCTTCTCCAATGAAATTGAGATTTTTTGAAGTCTGTGGCCACATCTACTTCATTTTTTTTTATTTTTGCTAGTTTTTGTTAAATATTGATTAAAGATATTAACGAATATTTTCATAATTTTGTACATTTGACAAAAATTATTCATCTCTACTGTCTCATATTAGGAGCGATTATGATCTCCTAATAGCTTAGATAACCAAGGCTCAGAAATTAATAAATTTGCCCAAAGTCACACAGCAATCTGGGATAGTTAACACAAATCATTTACTCCAGATACTATGCTTTGTTTTTCAATTTATTTATTTTTTATTTAGACATAACACAAATTTATTATCTTACAGTTATGTAGGTCACATTTCGCATGGGTTTTGCCAGGCTAAAATCAATGTCAGCTG
>NW_006442484.1:17927759-18012085 GCF_000325575.1 Pteropus alecto
GTTCCTTGCTCACTTAGATTCCTTGCAGTTGTGGGACTAAGGTTCTTGTTTTCCTGCTAGCTGTCAACTGAAGGCCATTCCCAGCTTTTAGAGGTCATCACTGTCCTTCACTTGTGGTCCTCTTTCTTTATGTTCAGAACCATCAACAGAGGATTCAGTCCTTGTCAAATCAAATCTCTCTGACTCTTCTTCTGTGATGGCATTTCTGTCTTACCTGTGCTTTTCTTCTATACTATTCTGTGAATTACAAAAGTTAAAAATTTTATTAAAGATACACTGCTGCCAGCACATAAAGCAGGTACTTAGTAGATACTATTGCATGGTTACAAAATATTTTGTTTTTATTAAAATAATATTATATTAGTAAAGAATAGATAACCCTTTAAATTTAAAGATAAGGAAAAAAGACAACACAAAGTCATTGTGTGTACTAGTATATTTAGTATATAATTTATAATCATAAAATGTATAAATTGATTCATGGCTCACATCCATGCTTTAAGCTTCCCAACCTGAATACCAGACACTAAAGTTTTCTTTCTTTGTTCTTGCGTACAACACTAAAAACCACATTATACACACAGTAAGTGCTTATTGTTGTTAAAATACATTCAGATTCAGGACCAACTTGACATGAGTGTGAATACATTAGTGGATGTTGAACTAAAAGAAATTTTATTAGGATATAGATAATGCACGATGCCATAAAATTTTCACTTTTATCTCCTGAAGGAGTTGAAACTAACTCATAGACCGAAAAATAAAGGTAGAAATTTTTTGTTAGGCCAGCATACTTTTTTTTTTTTTTAATTTAATTGAGCCAACATTTAAAAACCATGAAATACAACTTAATATTCAATTTTTAATTCTCCAGACTATTGAAAATCTAATCCTCATTACTAAATATCATCATGGGAAGCAGCAGTCTCCTTTTCAGCAGTCTCCTGAAAGCACACAATTCTTTTATTCTCTTTTGCCACTTTATTTGACTGTCTTGGCCTTTTTCACTCAAGTGTTTTACCTGCCTGATTCTTGTGGGCACCTGAGTTTATAACTTTATGCAAAGAGAAATATTCCTTGAGTCTTTTAAAAGAGAGAGATGTGATAAAATAAAAGAACTGTGAGACTATTTAATTTTTTAATCTCAAAGAAATGAACAAATACCTCATACAATTCTACTTCATTTTATTCATTTTCAAGCTATTTTCCAATATTTAAACCTCATCGCTTTTCTTCCTCCTCCCAAGAAATCAGTATAACCTTTTTAAGTAGATCTGCATAAAGTACCAACAGTTAAACAAAAAATTGTAAAGAACAGTTACAAATAAATTGTTTTAAAGAGACACCCTGCATACAGTCTTAAACTTTCTTAAAATTCACTAATATGCAGGCATACCTTGTTTTATTGAGCCTGTATTGCACTTCACGGATGCTGCATTTTTTTACAAATTAGAGGCAAGACCCTCATCAGCAAAAAAATAATAATTTGCTTTACCGCGGTGGTATGGAACCAAACCCACATTGTATCCGATGTATGCCTGTACTCCTTAAAAGAAATGTATGTGGTTAGATTAGCCCTCCACTTTTGAACTTTTGTTGCAGGATGGTCAATGGAATTTCATCATTAAAGTTAATGTCATTTTAATGATTTAATGTGTTTAAATTTAAATTGCAAATTTAAAATTGTGTATTATTCATTCTTAGCAACACAGACTGAACATTTACATCAGTGGTTCATATTTATGATACTGTTCTGCTCATTTAATATCTCATATTGCATATAATGCCTTAAGAAGCTGGAACTTATTTAACAGATGTTTTAAAAATCACAAACCAAATATATTATTTTGAAACTTTTCTTATAATAGTAAAAACAAAATTTTGTCTTGTAAAAACTATGTTAGCACTCAAAAGGTACAGCTAAGATTTTATTTCCTTTAATAATTTGCTCTCAACATATGGCCATGTTGACTTATCCACAGTAACTACAGTGTCTGCACAACTACAAAAGGCACAAACGATTTTGAGGTACAAGACGTATTATGACAAGTGTGTTGAGAAAATGGGATTGCCGCAGTATTAAAGAAAAAGTTTATTACAGATAATTGCTTGCTCTGTTTATGCTGCTTCTGTAGAACCAGGATAAGCAATTTAAGTTACAGAGATTTATAACAGTTTTCATGAAGATGTATGAAATCCCAAACTTGCAAGCTTTTCTAATCCACCTATAAATCATTTTATACATTTAATTTTTTCTCATATAAATTCTACAGGACCACATACAGGCAGAAAGTTTAAATTACTACACATTTTCTGAAGAGGAAGAAATATCCAGGATTTTTTTTTCATATGTTTTCTAAGACATGATATAAATTTTAAAAGTTCATTTGTAAATAGTTAATACATACTACTTTATTTCTTAAACATCTGCAGCCTTATGAGATACTAGACAGAATCTGTCTTTAAGATAGACCTCAAAGTTGGGTTTGCCTACACTACATGAGAAACTATAATACTATATGTCTTATCAGTCTCAAAAATAACAAGTGCTAAGCCCACATCAAACAAGTATATTATTATCATAAGGGTTTGATCTCTAAGAGAGACATAACCGACTTTTAACTTGTGTACTTGAATTCAAATCATTATTATATTTATAGTGCTGTATATTGCTAGATGTAGAAAATAGTGGTTCCAGTTTTCTGGAAACTTGCAGACAGTTTTTCTATCTTGGTTTACTAAAACAAAGTCACAGGATCCTAGAAAATTGTGACAGGTCCTAACTAGGCTCAAGGAGAAACATTCTGTCAGATTTACAGCTGGCAATCTAATCTTTGAAAACACAGTCAGCTCTAGAGAAGTTGTATTATTAATTTACTACTGGGGGTTCCAGCAGTATTTAACCTAATTCTGTGGAACTATCTGACTCATTCTATCTTACTTTTGGCCTGTATAGCACTTTATATGAAATGGCAAGTTAAGCAAAAACACAGTATATTTTGCTCATGTTGTTGTCTCTTGGGATTTTGGGGGGGAGTGACGGGTGAGATTGTAGTGTTAAGCTTAAGTATTACATATTTCTGACTTTTTTCAAGCATATATTTTAACTCCCTCTTTGATCTAACATATTAATAGTCAGAATAAGACTGAAAATCAAATTTGAAGTCCTTGGGAAACCCCATGGATTTAACTCATCTTCCAAGGTAATGAATCTAATGCTGTGGTTTTGTTCAGATGGGTTCATTGAAATGGGACTTTGATTTATTTAGCCTGTGTCTTGTGTTTTCCCCAACAAGGAGACCTTCTTTGGAAAATTCAATTTCCGTTTGGCACAATTTCAACTCTTTATAGAAGATCTGTCTCCATTCATTTCTTCTACCTTTTCTTAAGGGGAACAAAGTTTTTGCACTGTGCACATTTTAATTTCTGAAGAATAGCATGTCTATTTGCACAGATATAAAAATTAAGAAAGTATTAATTTTTATATCTGATTGCACTAGGGAAAAAGTTTATTATTATATATAAATATTAAAATAACTATTACAGTGAAGCCTTGAAAAATAATCAAAAATTTAATCTGTTTCTGCTTTAAATAGATAAGATTAATCAAATATATATGGGTTGGAATGTAAATTTTTGTTTAAAAATACCTTTGAGAATGATTCATGACAGAAGAGACTTCTTGCTATCTCCGCCTTAAATGTTTACCTACATATAAATTATTTAATTAATTTGATTGATATTGAACAATCTCTTTCTAGATTTATCGCATATCAATGGCTTGAAATATTAAGCCTTATTAAGTCTACTTCTTAAAATATGAAGTAACATTAACTATTGCTTATAAAGCAATAAAGTCTAATTCAATAGACTTTATTGAAAGAGATCAATAAAAATTGCAGAAACTCCTTGAAAAAGTAAATAGTAGAATTTCTTCATGTATACATGTGTGAGTTTACTTTATTTTATAGATTTTATGCATGAGAAAACAATATACAACAGTCCTAAGGTAATTTTCTAGTTGATGTGTGTGTATAAGTGTATGCTTGCACACGCGCATGCACCCATGCCAATTTTAGAGATACTGCTATGCTTGGATTCCCCAGGATTAGAAGCTTGCATAAGATTAGGAGTTTAAAAATTCAGTTAGCTATGTAGCTGCCTTGACCAACTCATTTAATTGCTATTGGCATCATCTATAAAATGAGATAGAATCTAAGTTTCCTTTAAACTCCAAAATTCTATGAACCTATATACCTGAAGACACAGGTTCTCTAATTTTAGTGTGCATCAGAATTATTGAGGAGATTTACTAAAACCAGATTCCTGGGCCCCATACCAGAATTTCTGAATCTGTAGTTCTGGAGTCGGACCCAAAAATTTGAATTTCTAACATGTTCCAGGGTTATGCTGATACAGATGTAGGAAACCAATTCTCTAAGGATTTGACTGAAGTGTTCACTTATCAGCACACCAGTTTCACAACTGTGAAGTTAATGGCAGGTGAATTTATCTGATTTCAAGTAGATAAAAGACAGCTTAACACTAAAGTGAGTGTTAAGCTTCTTAGTGAACAATATTTACGAACTAAATATATATTTAAAAGTGTCTCTTACATGTAAGACATCTTATTGTATAATTGAGGACTTATTTATATATCCTTAATATCCTAGTAGAAAATGATATTTAATTGAAGATAAAAATAAAGATAAGTCAATAGGTATGTATGTAAAGAAATGAATACCAGATCTTTCATGTAGTCACTGAATATTCTAGGGACTCTAAAAAAATTTTAATTTTATTTTAGACACTATGAAAAACATTAATAAGTTAAGCACCTCTTCATTACTGAAATTTAGGTTACCTTTTGGGACTCTCAAACACAAGCAATTACTTGTGCTAAAATGGTACCATTGTTGGTTATCAACTTGCATTTTAAAGAAATAAGTTTAAAAAATTGCATTATGTTTATTGTTGTCATCAAACATAACAGGCAACATTAATCTTCTAGAATTTAATTTTAGTTGAATTTTAATTCTTTTCCTTATTGCCATAGGGATTTATAGTTTTTTTCATACTTAACTTTATAGAATTTATGCATGAGAAAATGATATGCTACAGTACTAAAGTAATTTTCTAGTTGATAGTTTTAGTATCATCTTCTTATTTCCTATATTTTACATATAATAAAAGTTTGATGCTACTAAATTCTGACTTAGTTTAGCAGAAACACGATGCCTCAAATATTTCCCTAGTGAGATTTGAATTGATTAATTCAGCTAGTAACACCATCACCAACAACAGAAGTACTGCCTAGTTATATGCCAATATTTTATTAGAAACAATAACATTAAGGAATCTAAATGTAACACTGATTAATCTTGAATTTGGTATTACAATAGATTGGTTGCTTTAAGGACAACACTAATTTCAGAAAGATTTGAATTCTAACAGGATGAGAGCCAGTTTTAAAACTCATTACAATTATTGTTTCAAGAAGCTGATTAATTTCCGTTCATAAAACATTTACTAAGTATAGACATTATGCTAGGCCTTGAAAATACATAGTTAGTTCTAATATCCTGAGCTTAAAAAAAAGATTACAATATAGTAGGTAGGTAAAAGACAAAGGCAAAGAAACCATGAGAATTCAGTGACAAAATGCAGCAACAAATTTAAATATAGGGTAGAGGGTTATCTCAGAAATGGATTCTTGTCTGGGCATGGGAGTTGTATGCTTCACAAAAAAGATTAATAGCTGATCAAGTTTTTGGATTTTATTTTTATTTGAAATTTTGACAAGAGTCACAACAAGGACTGTTTCAGGGAGAGGAAATAGGTGTGTGTAGTCATGGCGGGATAAAAAGGACATGCATGTTCAGGAAACTACAATTTATAATGATGGAAAGAGGGTACACTAAGACATGAATGTCAGAGGGAGGCAGGAATTATGTCAGGAAGTGCCTCTTCTTCCTTGCTAAGAAGAGTTATAAAAAGGGGATCTCACGAAAGTGTTCGAAGCATGTGAGTTTGAAGCAAACCGTTTAGAACGATAACAATATACAGAATAAACCGAAAGGCAAATGAACCTGGGGGTAAAGAAATCAGGTCAGGAGGCTCTTCAGAAAACTTTTGACAAACAGTAAGCATTTGATTAAAAATAATGAGAAATAAAGAGAACACAGATTTCCAAAATATTAAAAAAAGTAACGGCCAATCAAATATTCTAGGCAAAGTCTCACATTAGTCTCTGATGAGTCTCAGATATTTTCCTTAGGTGATCAGGAGAATGTTATTGCTAATGCCTGAGGTTTGTGGATACAGGTGGAGGGATATATTAGAGAGAGTTTATTCTTATATTGTTGGTTATATTGAACCTAGGGGCTGGTGAAATATCAAAATGAATGATTTAATAAATAGGAGGATTATATAGGTAAGATCATGGGAGGGAATTGGAATTAAAGATGAATATATGATGTTGATCAGAATATAGTAAATAAAGTATGAATGTGTGCATAAGAGTAGATTAATAATAGAAGATGGGCAAGAACTGAATCCTGGGAATGCCAACATATAAGGGCAGAATGACAGGTGCCTGAAAAGAGAATGAGGAGCATCCAGAGAGAAATCAGAGGAGACTGGAAAAGAAAAGCCAAGATAGATAATTTTTTAATTAAAAAAAAACAAAACTTTTTTTTCCCATTAATTTGCTAATTCAACATATGTTTAATAAGTATTTGTCATATCCTGGGGATATAGTGGTTCATAAAATAAGCATGATCCCAACCTCCATGGAGGTTTATTAGAAAGACAAAACAGTTTTATAAAAGGTAATAATGATAAAGTACAAGGTACAATATGACCTCGTAGGTTGAATCTCTGACCTAACTTAGGGGAGGGGTGGGAAGAGATCAGCAAGTTTTTCCAGAAATGTAACTTTGAAATAAAAAATGTAAAGGCTGAAAAATGACTGACCCAATAATAAGGAGAGTAAGTTCATTTCAGGCATATTGAGCATCCAGCAGTGTGAAAGCCCAGAAGGGAGAAGATCATGGCATATTTAGAAAACTAAAAAATGGCATGACTGTAAGTAGCTTGAATGTTAACATGGATTGAAGTTTTAACCTACTTGACTTATAAGAAAAATTGATTCTGGTGACCATTTTCTTTTTGAAACACTACCTCCCTTAACTTCTCTAATATCACACTCTTTTCATTTTCCTTCTGACTCTCTGCACTCTTATTCTCAATCATTTTTGCCATGACGCCCTTTTTTTAAACAGCCTTTAAATTATTCTCCACAATATACCATCTGTCTACATAATCTCGACTACTTCCATAGCTTTCATTGACATCTCCATCACCGTCATGTAACGCTCCCATATATGTATTTCTAGTCCAGGCTTCTCTTCAGAGCTCCAGACACAATTACCTGGCTGCCATCTTGGCATTTCTCTTTAGCTCTCTATCATTTCAAACTGTACTTATAAAAAAATGAAATTGATCATTTGTGCCAAATCTGGTTAATAACCACTACTCCTCATTTTAGGAGAGACCTAGCCACTCAACCAGACTTGCAACCCAGATAAATGACAGACATTCTTGAGCCTACCCCACTTTCCTTAACTTATACTCCAAACTAGTATGGTAACTTATAATAAAAATAGTTTAAAATATTTTTCCAAATGTTTTCTTTTTCTACCACTTCAAGCAAGGCTCTTTATTTCATCCTTCAGGAATGTTTGTTCCAGGATTGAAAGTAGAATTTGATCTAAGATAACGATCTTTCTGTCTTTAGTAACAGCTTAATTGTGGTTTTATACTAAAGAGAAGTCAGCTCTTTGAAGGGGAAGAGAACACTACCAAAGGAGTGACCAATCTGAGAGTAGATGGCCTTATGTTGGCCAGGAGGAGGGAGAATCATAAGAAGGAGACGGGACCTTATGTATGGTACAGAAACAAGGGATGGGACTCTAGGCTTGGGAAATGAGATTGGAAAATGGGTTTTGAGAACTGAGATTAGAGATCTTTTTAAATATATATTTTTGGTATGATTCTTAGTCTACAAATTTAACTATGTAAGAAGTAATGTCTCTATATTACCATACCCTCTCACACATACACACATAGCTACTCCCTAATAGAATATCTCAAAGTCCAAGAGACGATTATGCAGCTTCCATAATGGGAAAAAAGACTTTAATCACCACTCCTTTGCCATTAATTATCACACCGTCATTGCATTCCGTCTTTTCAACTAATTTTCTTTAAGGTTCTATAAAATAGGGATAGAATTCTTGTGTCTTGAGAATGTCATTTATTAAAGTGAGTTATTATGGTTTTATTTTTATTTTGTGAGATTCTCCTACAAGATAAATAGGCCTAGATGTCTTCTATGACTACATTTGGCTATGGATGCATATGGAGAGTGTCTTAATACAAAGAAAGCTAGGTTATAAAAATATTGTTATCTTTTTATTTGAAAGCCCATACATAGTCAGTTTGCAATATTTATATTCCCCTAGTAACTAAGTGACCCTACCACTTGTCACTGAACACAATCCTATAACAGTAATAGTCTAATACTGATACAGGAGAACTTTATGTTTAAAAGTTTGCAAAACTAGAACTCCGAACACATGTTATATATCTTTTTATTCTTTTTTTTATAATATTCGTATTTGAGTTTTAATAATCCAGACCTAGAATCAAAGAACAATCTTGATCATTTCTGTCACTATCTATCTGACCTAGAGTATGTCATCTAATTATGTAAACTTCATTTTTTTTTTCTATTAAGTGGTAGGACCCCTCTAAGTTTCACCATTTTATGATGCTATATATATATATATTTTTTTTTTCTTTAAATGTTTCATTTGAGTATTGTGTACATAAGAAGATTAAGGTCTATTCAAAAGAAAATCAAAGATGTATGATACAAGAATAATGTCAATATTTACTAACTTTTCCCTCATATATGTAAAAATATTTAATATATATATTTTTTTTTCTTTAAATGTTTCATTTGAGTATTGTGTACATAAGAAGATTAAGGTCTATTCAAAAGAAAATCAAAGATGTATGATACAAGAATAATGTCAATATTTACTAACTTTTCCCTCATATATGTAAAAATATTTATGGCTAGGGCAGACTTGTTTTTCTTCAAACATCTGTGTAGCCAAATTATTTGGATAATTTGTAATGTAACAATAGATAACTAAAACATCATTGTTCTAGTTATCTATTGCTACATTACAAATTATCTAAAATCAGAGGCTTAGAACAACAACAATTTTTTATACTTCTCAGTAGCCCACCCACAAGCTGGGCAGTGCTAATCTCTGTTCCATGTGGTCATAGCTAGGGCCACTTGGCTAAGATTGGACGATTCACTTCCAAGACTGCTCCTCACATGGAAGCAAATTGGTGTTGGTCATTGATTGGGAATCAAATTCAGACTGTCAGTTGGAGGCTTTGATTCTTCACCATGTGGATCTTTCCACAGACTGCTTGGGCTTCCTCACAGCATGGTAACTGAGTTCTAAGGGTGAGTATTCCAAAGGGAGCATCTTGAGAAGCCAGCATTTCAAAAGGCCCAGGCTGAAGCCTTTAAAGTCTTCTTGTGATCTAACATCAGAAATCCCAAAAAGTCACTTCCATTGCATTCTTTAGATGATCGAGTCACAAAATCAGCCAAATCTAATTTCTCTCAATAGGAAAAATATTCTTTAAACAAAGAATTTGTGCTCATCTTTAATTTACTGAAAACTGTCTTCCTTAAGATTTTTTACTCAGAACTTGCTTACTGAGGCCTTGTTTTTTTTAAATCTAATGACAATGTAATTGGATTTATAATTTTTCTGTTTCCACTATAAGGGGATAGGCACTATAATTTGAAATGATGAATTTAAAATTAGAATGAGCTATATATAAAGAGCTATAGAAATGCAGGAAAAGCACTTACCAACTGAAAGCTGGACGATGCTGCAGAGAAGAAGTAACAATGAGCTAATGCTTTAAGTGTGAGTTAGAGTTATGATATACCCATACACAGGTGTACACTATGAACCATATACAACTGCACAGAAGGACCCTGAGTTGTAAGGTAGGAAAGGGAAATTTTTATCGTAGGCACTGAGAACAGCATTTTTAAAGTCATGGGATTATGAAAAGAATTAATGGAGTTCAGATTTGATCTTTGGAAACATGGCTGAGTGAGAGACGTCCCCAGATCTCTCCCCTTGCAACAAGCATAAGGTGAACATCTAAAACTCAAAAAAAACACCCAAACTGCACACCAGCACGTCTGAGCGTGGGATCTGTGTATAAGAGCTATCACAAGTCAGAACCCCAGGTTTCGGGAGGTGGACTGGGAGAAACAAAGAAACTGCCTGTCAGAGCCACCAGAGCTCCCTATAGGAGGAGGGAGAGAATTGAAAGTGTGGTGAGTTCCCTGAACAGCTCTGCCTGAGAAATCTTTGACCTCTCCATGGCTGGCCAGAAGCGGGGCCCAGTCATCAAGGCAGAAGGCAGAGAAATAACCGGCAGAGAAAAAACAATTGATTTTTACCAGCCACCATTGCAAAACTGAGGCTGAGCCGCAGCCCCCAAATCCCAACCCAGAGAGCCCCTCCACCCATACCCTCAGAGACCAACTACCACAGAGCCCCAGAGGAATCTGAACAAATGCTACTGAAACTGTTGCCAGGACTGACAGGGACTGAGCATGATTAAATATCTATCAGAAAATAAAAAGACATTTTTAAAGCTTTATGTAAAGCAGGGATCCAAGAGGCTTAGACGCCACCTACTAGAAACCAAAAGAAAAGCGTCTTCTTTGCAGCAGGCCAAAGACAGACCTCTATATAATAGATCTTCTTTCTGGAAAAACAGCAGAATACACTCCCATAAATGCCCAGGTGGAGAAATAGTCTATTAAACACCAAGAACAACCAAGATGACAAGGCATCTCAGAAACAAAGAGAAAAATATCTAGAAAATAAGCTTATACACAGAAATATGTGACTTAAATGACAGAGAATTCAGGATGGTACTTCTGAAAAAACTCAGTGAGTTCCAAAACGAGTCATATCAACAATTTCAAAAATTGAAAAGACAACTAGTTAAGCAGAGCAAGGAAATTGAAACCCTCAAAAAGAACAGAATAGATTTTCTGAAGACAAAAAACACACTGCGAAGTTGAAAAATGAAATATCAAGCTTGGGAAATAGAGTCGACCAAATGGAGGAAAGGATCAGTGATATTGAAGACAGAATTTCAGAAATAAATCAAAAGGAAGAAGAGAGGAAACGAAGAGTGAAAAATAATGAAAGAGAAGTTTAAGAACTAGCTGATATCATCAGGAGAGGAAACACAAGAATAATGGGCATTATCAAAGGAGAGGAAAAGGAACAGGGATTAGAAAGTATTTTCAGACAAATAGTTGATGAAAATTTCCCAAATCTAAGGAACGGGCTGGAGCTTGGAATTCAAGAACAACAGAACACCAATTATTTCAATGCAAAAGGCCTTCACCAAGGCAAATTGTATTAAAATTATCAAAAATCAATAACAAAGACAGAATTCTCAGGGCAGCCAGGGAAAAGAAAATGGTAACTTATAAAGGAAAACCCATTAGATTATCATTGGACTTCTCAGCACAAACCTTACAAGCCAGAAAGGAATGGAATCCAATATTTAAACTATTAAGTGAAAGGAACTGCCGGCTTAGAATAACATATCCTGCTAAGCTCTCATTTAGATATGAAGGAGAAATTAAGACTTTTCTAAACATAGAAAAATTGAGGGAATACTCCACTACGAGGCTTGTACTACAGTAAATACTGAAAGGGGTCAGTTCACCTAAAACAAAATAACAACAACAAAAATACATAATTAGGAGTAAAGTGACTATCAGGCAAATAGAAACAGAGGAATGCAACCTTTACTAAGAACAGGACATTATAAAATTAAATAATAAGAAAAGAATTGTTATAACAAGATATTTATTAACGTTCCGCATACATAGGGACAAATTGAGATAACAATGACTGAAAAGGGGAAGATTCAAAGATCCAAATTCACAAAAGGAATGGAGATAAGGCACATGCAGAAGAAAATGGATGACTGTATATATATATAACTATCCTTTACATATTCATAATAATAACCACACACAGAAGATTCAGAACTGAAGTATATAAGATAAAACAAGAAGAAGGCAAAACCCACAAAAGCCAACCAAAATAAAGAAAACAGAAACACAAGGACAAGGAAGCAATGGAAACATCAAGCTACCGGAAAGCAAAAGATAAAATGACTATAAGAAGATCTCATATTTCAATAATCACCCTAACTGTATATAAATTGAACTCACCAATAAAAAGGCACAGAGTTGCAGATGGTAAAGAAAGATACTGGAAACAGTTCGTAATGATAAAGGAAATCATGCACCAAGAAGACATAACACTTATTAATCTCTATGCTCCCAATCAGGGAGCTCTGAAATAGATAAAGCAATTACTAATAGAACTAAAAGGAGAAACAGACCAAAACACTATCATAGAAGGGGACTTAAATATCCCTCTGTCAGATATGGAAGATCATCCAAACAGAAAATCAATAAGGAAATAATATCCTTAAATGATGCATTCAACCAACTGTACATAATTGACATTTACAGAGCCTTCCATCCCAAAACAGCTGCTTATACATTATTCTTTAGCGCACATGGAACATTCTCAAGAATTGACCACATACTGGGACACAGACATAGCCTCAACAAATATAAGAGGATTGAAATCATACCAACCATATTCTCTGATCATAATGTTTTGAAACTAGAGATCAAATGCAGAAAGAAATCAGCAAGAACAACAAATACATGGAGTTTAAACAACATGCTACTGAAGAATAACTAGGTCAGAGAAGAAATAAAAAGAGACATAAAGAGATACATAGAAATGAATGATAATAATAGTAGAACATATCAAAACTTTTGAGACATGGCAAAAGTGGTCATGAGAGTGAAATTCATATCATTACAGGCCTACCTCCAAAAACCAGAATGAGCTCAAATAAACAACCTAATGCTTCTTATTAAAAAAAAAAAAAACTAGAAAAAGAAGATCAAATGAAGCCTAAAGTCAGCAGAAGGAAAGAAATCATCAAAATTAGAGCAAAAAAGAAAAAAGAAAAAAAAAGAAATTGAACACGAAAAGCAATAGAAAAAATAAATGCAAGATAGAGCTGGTTCTTTGAGAAGGTTAATAAAATTGACAAACCCCTGGCTAGACTCACTAAAGAAAAAAGAGGAAGGACACAAATAAACAAAGTAAGGATGAAAGAGGGGAAATTATGAGAGACACTGCAGAAATACAAAGGATCATACAAGAATACTATGAAAAAGTATATAACATCAAATTTAATAAGCTAGAAGAAATGGACCAGTACTTAGAAAAATACAACCTTCCTGGACTGAATCAAGAAAAACTGGAAAATCTAAATAGACCGATCTACAGTATGGAAATTAGAACAATCATCAAAAACCTACCAAAATGAAAAAATCCAGGACCAGATGGCTTCACCAGTGAATTCTACCAAACATTCAAAGATGTAACACCTATGGAAGAGGAGGCAATCCTTTCCAACTCATTTTATGAGGCCAATATTACTCTGAAACCAAAATTTGGTAAAGATAATACACATACACACATAAAAAACTGTAGACCAATATTTCTCATGAACACAGATGCAAAAATCCTAAATAAGATACTAGTGAACCAAATATAGCAACATATTAAAAGGATTATAAACCATGATCTATTGAGCTTCATCCCAGGGGCATACGGATGGTTCGACATATGCAAATCGATTAATGTGATACACCACATAAGCAAATTTTAATAAAAGAATCATTTGATCATATCCATGCAGAAAAAATCTTTGACAAGATACCGCATCCATTTACGACCAAAACACTTAACAAAATTGGTATAGAAGGAAAGTACCTTAACATAATAAAGGCCATCTATGACATATCCTCAGACAACATTATTCTTAATGGTGAAAAACTATGAACCTTCCCTCTAAGATCAGGAAAAGGGCAAGGCTGTCCACTATCGCCACTGCTATTTAATACAACATTGGAGGTCCTAGCAAGTGCAATCAGTCACGAGAAAGATAAAAAATGCATCCAAATAGGAAACAAAGAAGTCAAACTGTCACTATTTGCAGATGATATGATTCTCTATATAGAAAACCCTAAATACTCCACAAGAACACTGCTAGGAACAGTAAGCAAATACAGTAAAATCTCTGGATACAAAATAAATGTTCAAAAATCCATAGCTTTCCTATACTCTAATAATGAAGTATCAGAAAAAGAAGTGGAAAAAATAATTTCTTTTGCAATTGCACCAAAAAGAATAAAATATCTAGGAATAAATTTAACTAAACAAGTGAAAAACCTATATAATGAAAACTACAAGACCCTATTAAAAGAAATTGAAGAAGATACAAAGAAATGAAAAGATATTGTGTGTTCTTAGATTGAAAGAATCAACATAGTCAAAATAACCTTATACCTAAAGCGTTAAACAGATTTAATGCAATCTCCATCAAAATCCCATTGGCATTTTTTAAAGAAATGGAACAAAAAAATCATCAGATTGTTATGAAAGCACAAAAGACCCCGAATTGCCAAAGCCATCCTGAGAGAAAAAACAAGGCTGGAGGCATCACTCTGCCCTACTTCAAGTTATACTACAAAGCAACAGTAATCAAAATGGCATGGTATCGATGGAAAAACAAACACACAGACCAGTGGAACAGAATCAAGAGTCCAGAATTAAACCCATCTTTACATGGGCAAATAATTTTTGACAAAGAAGACAAAGACATATAGTGGAGAAATGAAAGCGTCTTCAATAAATGGTGCTGGGAAAACTGGAAAGCCACCAGCAAAAGAATGAAACTAGGCTGTTGTCTATCAACACATACCAAAAATAACTTAAAATGGATTAAGGATCTGAATATAAGACCTGAAACAATAAAATGCATAGAAGATAACGTAGGAACTAAACTCAAGGACCTTGGACTTAAAGAGGATTTTATGAATTTGACCTCAAAGTCAAGGGAACTAAAAGCAAAAATAAATGAACGAGACTACCTCAAAGTAAAAAGTTTCTTCTCAGCAAAAGAAATCATCAACAAGGTAAAGAAACAACCATCCAAATGAGAAAATATATTTTCAAACAACATCTCCAATAAGGGCCTAATATCCAAAATATACAAAGAGCTCATACAACTCAATAACAATAAAAAACAAATGATCCAATCAAAAACTGGGCAGAGGACCTGAACAGACACTTCTCCCTAGAAGACAACAGTTGTATGAAAAGATGCTCAAGATGACTAGCTATTAGTGAAAAGCAAATCAAAACCACGATGATACCATCTCACACCTATTAGAATAGCTATAATCAACAGGACATAATTCACACATCATATAATGACCAATTTCAAGTGTATAAGTAAAAGGATTTTAGTATATTCAGAGTTGTGCTACCATCACTACAATCAATTATGGAACATTTTTATCACTCTAAAAAAGGAATGTTATATATCTGAAAAGATATATGCACCCCAACGTTCATAAAGGATTGTTCACGGTGTCCAGGACATGGAAGTAACCAAAGTGTCTTACATTAGATGATTGGATAAAGAAGCTGTGGTACATATATATAATGGAATATTACTCAGCCATAAGAAGAGGTGAAATACTGCCATTTGCAACATGGATGGACCTCGAGATAATCATGCTAAGCAAAATAAGCCAGACAGAAAAAGTTGAAAATCACATGGTATCATTTATGTATGAGATATAAACCTAAAAGCAACAAATGAGCAGGACAAACAAACAGAGATTCATGGACATGGACTATATAGATTAGTGGTTACCAGAGGGTAGGGTGTAGGAGAGGAGGTGGGAGGTAGATGGGGTAAAGTGGAGTAGGGAGAGGGTGAAGTGGGCAAAAAGGGAATCAAATATATGGTAGCTAAAGGAAAATAGACTTTTGGTAGTGAACACACAATAGAATATACAGATGTCAAATTATAACGTATACCTGAAAATCATATAATTGTATTAACCAATGTTACCCTAATAAACTTAGTTTAAAAAAAAAAAAAAGAATTAGTAGAGTTCAGAGAAATGTGAGAATTTTAGTAGGGCTAAACAACATTTAACAGACTAACAGGGTACAAGGTATTGAGATGAAAGCTGAAGCATTGTAGCAAAATAATAATAATAATAATAATAACACTAATAATAATAATAATTAATAATAATAATGCTAATTAATTTTTTAAAAGTAGTTTCTTTTTGCCCTTCACCCATTCAATCAAGGTAAGTATTTAGTATTTCCAAGAAAATTCATGCCAGGTTAGAAATCAGAAGTAGCTGAGTTTGAAAAGAAACAGCTTCTTTTCTTTGGTGCAGAACAATATGAACTAAGTAATGGTAAATATAAAAGAAGATACAGAGAAGGAAACTAATAGCTTAAGTAATTATTTGTTACTCCTCTACAAAAATCTTCAGTGTCGTATTAGAACAGCTCATTTATTTTTACCTATATTATTTATTAGTCTTATTTTTATATAGACTCAAGCCCAGAGAGAGAAAAAAATACATTACACCCATTTTCTCCATTTCTACTCAGCTTATGGAAATGAAGCTGATTCTATTGTGCACTTTAACTAAAATAGTCCTGCTGAGAAAGGCACTTCCCGGACTGAGATTTCATCTTTTATGCAGACCCCAGACATACTGTATAAATAATGCATAAATAATACTCTTGCCTGGATAGGGCGATCTTTCACCTATAAGGATCCTCTCCAGGAAGCCATTGTCACTTCACTTGCAGTCATGCTCTTCTAATTTTTGAAAAGGTTAGCACAGTTTTATCTTTAATAGCTACTTGATCATTGCAGATATTAACAAGTCATGTTGGAGACATTAGTCAAGAAAGCCGTAGAACACATTGTGAGGTCTTTACACCCCCCAGACTGTGCAGCAGCACATTGATGGGTATTTTCATGCTGTTATCTCTAAATTACATGCAGGAATTGAAAGGGTATGTTTATTAGATGTGAGCCCATTGGTTTTTAATCAAATTTAGAGAGCTGCGAACAAAGCTATCCACCAATCTTAGACTATGCTGACAGTAATGACTTTATCATTCTCCCTATGACATTCCTCATAGGAAGTCATACTATTTTTTCTAAAGTCTCTGTGATGATCAAGGGGACCAGTGACTTACCCTGGCAAAGGCAGAGCTCCTGAATTAATCTCAGATTGTGATTTAAGCAATCTAGAATAAGGATAAGATACATAATGAATATTTTAGAGATTCTTTCAGATAGCTGGTATTATGATAAATAAAATATAGTGAAAGAAATAATAATCTGTACCACTGAAATTCACAGCTCTCTTTTAAGATTCTTGCCTTAATGAAAATTTCCTAGACTTTCTCACTGTCATTAAACTTCAGTATGTTTCAGTTCCCAAAATATACCAAAGGTTCCATAACTATTTGATAAATAGGATAGACAAACTTCAGCCTGTGGAATAAATTCAGTACTTGACCTATTGGAACATAACCATGCTCACTCATTTATGTATTTCCTATGACTGTTTTCATGCTAAAACGACAGAGTTGAATAGTTGCAACAGAGGCAAGATGGCCAGAAAACCCTAAAATATTTTTTCTTTGGCCCTTTACAGAAAATGTTTGCCAATTCTTGCAAAGTTACTAGTGCTGGGAAAGTATTCCTTTCTAAATATGTAAATTTTGAAGGGAATTTAAGTTTAATACTCCAGTTTATTTAAATTCTTCTTTTAAATATATATTTATCTAACATCTTTAAATAGTTGATATAGACCTTTTTGTAAATATGCATTTTCATGCCATCTTTAACAAAGCATCTTCAAAATGACTTAGATTTTACTTGCTGATTCTTTAAATCTCACTTTATTTTTCTCTATAAAGTGCAATACTTGTACTGTACCAGAGATAGGAGCAAATGTGCGCTTACCCTAAGACTAGACAGGTACTTGTTTTCAAAAAATAAAGAAATAAAATCCCCTGATATTAGCTGGGGTTTTGCTCACTTGATTCTTTATACTAAAGGTAAAGTGAAGGACATAGAATTTGGTTTCACTCTAAGTCGGGTTGTATTTCTGAGAAAATGAATTTTATAATGAAAAATTGAAGTAGACTTTTCTCAGGTGGTTTTCTTACCCTTCAGAAAATCATTATCATCATCACTATTTTTATCCCTACCCTTAGATTTGTCATTGTCATCCAAAACATTGCCTGTGTGTTCTACATCACTGGAACAATGAAGATAAGGTATCACTTAGTCAGCTTGTACCTGTTTGCCAGATTCAAAGGTGGGAGGCAGACCTGCCATCACCATTAAAAATTTAAAAAATGATAGGATATTTTGCCAAGAACGAAATCTTAGAAAACCCTTATAATTTGATAAAATGAAGTTTTATTCACATGAAAAGAGTGAATTTTCTTATTTTAAGAACATCACAGCCATATGCATAGTAAAAAATATAATAATAGGATACTATAAATCTCTTGTATATTGTTTGCATATTTTTGACAAACTCATTTGTAATGATATTTTATAGATTAGATTATATTCCAATTTATAGGTTAAATAAATGAAACAAAATTGGCAAGAAAGAAAATGATAAAATAAAAATCCTCTCAGTCATTAATCTTTCTTTCACAAAATGAGTTGCATAGTGTTTTAGCAAAAGTTTGTTAGCTTTACTAAATCATATGGCTGTAAAATAACCTTTCACTGATGGAGACATAAGTCTGATAAAATTATTTGTTAATTATAGTTTCCTTATATATAAAGGGAAGATAATAATTATGCATGCCTCACATAATATCCATGAATAAAATATTTGTAAATCAAATAGTAGAATTATATCTGATACATAAATACTCTCAATTAATAGTAAACATGATTATTTTTATTTCTATTATCAGCATATCAGAGTGCCCACTGGAAAAATTAGAAAAAATATAAGGTATAGTTGAATATTTTTAGGTAATATTTTCAATTGAAATTAATTATAAATTTTATTTTATGCAATTCCACAGTAATAGAATTTTGAAAACAAGTACCATCTAAATATTTAAGCAACATGTACATGATTCATTAGTATATACATCCATAAAAATCAAAATAATAATTGAACTTCATCAGTACTTTAAAACTGTTCAGAAGATCAATTATACAAATATTTTTATAACATTGATAAGCACAGAGTTAATAATAGTAGCAATAACATTTAATCATTTATTGATAGATATGCGACTAGCACTATTCTAAGGGATTATAGCCATTAATACATTTTATTCTCAAGTATATATTATTGTCATCTCATTTTTTTCAGATGAAGAAACTGAGATATTAAATAAATAAATAAATAAATAAATAAATAGATAGATAGATAAATAAAAGAATCTCCAAGCTTTAGGTAGATAGATATGAATGATAGGAGAATAAAGGCCCAACTCAGAGACCTTCTTTAGGATCTCCCTGAACATCCATTTTATGGTTAAAAATTACCATTGCATCCTGGAATACAAGGAAGTAAAAATCACAAAAATAACTGCTGGTTTAGTCCTGCCACAAGTGCTCGTGCAATTAGCACATGTACTGAACCTTCTTTAACCTTAGCCTCATTGTTATATACCATGATTATAATATCATATACCTGGAAGTTCATGAATGTATAACAGATTGAATTCTGGGTAACCACATGCACAATAGACAAGGGATTATATAACAGTTAAATGTCAATCAATTGACGTCATAGGCCATCATCTAGCACTACCCCTGTAACCATCCATCAAGAGCTAATGTAAGGTACATCTCCCGAATTCTGCAAGGCTACAGCCATCTCTGGCATAACCAGTTTCTCTTTTGAAACGTCCTTCAATAAATCTTACATTTCCTAGATTTTGTTGATCTGTAATTCTTTACTGTGTCTGCAGAATGAACAGAGCTCCCTCAGTGCCCTCTAGTGGAAGATAAAAAAAATAATTATTGAGAGATCCATAATTTGAACCCAAATTGTTTAGGTCTGTGTTTCCTATGTCAGCTATTTATTCTATGTCATCTTACTCAGGCGTATGAATTATATACTTTAAACGTATGCCTACGGTGTGTACTTACACATCGATTCTATTAAGGCCATTTTCATTTCCAAATATATTCTTTATTTGAAAATAATTTATTGGAGAAATGTCAGCAAAATGGCACACTAGGAAGCTCCTGGCTCTCATTTCACATGCAAACATCAAAATAAATGGAAATCGGTTAAACTAACTTTATAGGACCATGGAAAACAGTCAAAAATCTAGTGCAACCAAGCGAACATCCAATCCAAAAAATATATATATATCTCGAAGTGTGGGAAATTTCATGGCATTTTCACTTGCTCTTCACCCATCACAGCACGGTTTTAACATGGGGGAGTAATCAAGCCAGTTCAAAATCCTTTCCTCAAACAAAAGGGAGTAGAATAAACCTTATTTTAAATGTTTTAAACAGTCTGGGGGCTCCCTGAAAGATTTATCTCTGTTTCATCTAACTCAGATCTCAGACAGGATAAGGAGTAGCACTGTTTGTAAAAGCTTCAGGGGATTATAGATCTGCAGATTTCTGGGGCAAGAGTTACAGGTGTAGAGATAAATAGACTATCTATATAGCCTTGAGGAGAAACTAAGATAAGACTTTTGGAAATTTTAGTATATTCAAAAGCAGTTGTGTATGCAAGGGAATTGAGAAAGCCAGGGCAGGCCCAGAAAAGACATGATCAGAAAAGTTTTGAGAAGATCTTAAACTTTCACAAGGAGCTAATCCCTAAACTCACAGCAAACCCAGCTAATCAGTAGAGGACTTCTCTAAGAAATAACCAGTGCAGAGACTGAGAAAAGTAGCAGCTTTTTTTTTTTTTTAAATGTCTAATTTTCAACAATAATAGCAAAAAAAATCACAAGGTATAAAAAAAAAAAAAAAAACAGAAAAATATGGTCTACTAAAATGAATGAAATAAATTTCCGGAAACTGTTCCAGAGGAAGACTAGACATAGAACTTTGTGGATAAAAATTTAAAGCAACTGTCTTGCATATGTTCAAAGAACTAAAAGAAAACATGGAAAATAGCTAAAATTAGCAAAATTATATATAAAGATAATAAGAAATTAGCAAAAATAATAATTATTAAAAGAAAAAAACAAATTCTGGAGCTGAAAAATACTATAAGTGAATTGAAAAATTCACTGGAGAGTTTCAACAGCAAATTTGAACAGAAAGAAGAAACAATCATTAAATTTAAAAACAAGACAATTGAAATTACTGAGTGAGTAAAACCAAACAAAGTAAATAAAAACAGAAAGAACATTCTGAACCTAAGGGACTTGTGAAATACTGTGTGGTGAGTCAATATATACCTTATGTGAGTTTCAGAAAGAGAACAGAAATAGAAAAGAACAAAAAAATTATTTGAAAAATAATGGCTCGAAACTTCTTAAATTGATGAAATGCATGATCTACAAAATCTAAGAAGTGCAACAGGTTACAAATAGGATAAACCCAAAGGGATTTACATCAAGACATATTATAATGAAACTGTCAAAAGTCAAAGTTAAACTGAAGATTCTATGTCTGGCAAAACTCTCCTTCAAAAATGAAGGAGAAGATAAGACATTCCTTCATAAACAAAAGCTGTGGGAGTCAGTTACCACTAGAGCTGTCCTATAGCAGATGCTAAATGTAGACCACCAGACTGCAGTAGATTCTAGGCAGCAACTTGAAGCCATCTTAAGTTTCAAAGATCCCTGATAAAATTAAATACACAGATATAAAAACTACTATTGTAATTTTACTTTGTAATTTAACTTTTTATTTTCTACAGTATGTAAAAGACAAATGCATTTTATGTTAATGTGTATTTTTGCCACAATAAAAAAATACAAATAGATAAAAAATAATTATAAATCTAGGTTAATGGGTGTATGATGTCTAAAGGTTTGTATTGTGATATCAATAATGTAAAATGGAGGAAGTAGAGTTGTATAGCACTGGAGTTTTATATGTAATTGAAGTTTGTATCAAACCAAAATAAAATGTTATAATTTTATAATGTTATATGTATTCACCATGGTAACTACAAAAACGATCAATAAAACATACACAAGAAGGAAATGAAAAGGGAATCAAAATGTGTCTCTAGAAGACATTAAAAAAACACAAGACAATAATGAAGAGAATGAAGGCCAAAAATAAAAAAGATATGACACAGAAAACAAATAACAAAATGGCAAAAGTAAGTCCTTACTTATCAATAATAACTTTAAATGTAAATACATTAAACTTCCCAACCAAGAGACTCATTTTAGATCAAAGGACACAAGTAAGGTAAAAGTGAAAAGATAAAAAAAGATATTGTATGCAAATAGTAACCAAAAGAGAGTTGAGGTTTCTATACTAGTATCAGACAAAATATATTTTAAGTCAAAAACTATTAAAAGAGAAAAAGAAGGACATTATATAGTGATAAACCATCTACCAAGAAGATATAACAATTTTAGATATATATGCAGCAAACATCAGAATTCCAAAATATATTAGCAAACATCGACAGTACTGAATGTAGAAATAAACAATTCTGTAATAATAGAGACTTCAATACTACATTTTAAATAATGGAAGATCAATAAAGAAATAGAGAACATAAATAACAATATAGACCAATGGAACCAAACAAACATTTACAGAATACTCTATGCTATAGGAGCAGAATATGCATGTTTTTCTCAAGTACACATGAAACACTCTAAGAAAGATCATATGTTAGGCCACAAACAAGTCTTAGTAAATTTTTAAAAATATTAAAGTAATACAAAATGTATTTTCTGACCATAATGGATGAAACTAGAAATCAATTATAGAAGGAGAATTAGAAAATTCAAAAATATGTGTAAATTAAACAACACATTCTTGAATAACAAATGAGTCAAAGAAGAAATTACAAAGGAAATTAGAAATTACCTTTAGTCAAATGAAAATGAAAGAACAATTTATCAAAACGTATGGGTTACAGCAAAAGTAGTCTTAGAGGAAAGTTTATGACTATAAACATTTTAAAACAGAAAAGATCTCAAATCAGCAATCTAACTTTGTATCTTAAGGGACTAAAAAGAGAAGAGTAAACTAAGCACAAAGCTAGCAGAAGAAAGGAAATAAAAATTAGAGTGGAGATATACAGATACTAAAAAACAAAGGAAATCAATAAAACTAAATATTGATTCTTTGAAAAGTTCAACAAAATAAAAAACTTAGCTAGACTAAGGGAAAAAGAGACAAGACACATAACTAAAATCAGAAATTAAAGTGAAGACCATATTACCAATTTTACAAAACTAAAAGGGGTTATAAAACAATACTATGAATGAACACTCGTAAGCCAACAAATTGTTTAACCTAGATGACACAGACAAATTTCTAGAAACACAAAACCTGTTAAGACTGAGATATGAAGAAATAGAAAATCAGAATAGATCTACAACTACTAGAATTGAATCAGTAATAAAGGAGGTTGAATTAGTAATCAAGAACATTCCACAAAAAAAAAAAAAAGCCATTTACTAGATGGCATCAGTGGTAAATTATACCATTCACAGAAGATTTAGCACTAATCTGTCTCAAAATCTTCCAAATAGTTGGAAGAAATTATTTGGAATTCCTTCTACTTTCTAACACATCCTATGAGGTTAGCATTACCCTAACATCAAGGAAAGACAGGTCAACCTGTGTTTGCAAATTGGATAATTTAATATTGTTAAGATGGTGAGACTATCCAAATGCAATCTATATATTCAACACAATCTTTATCAAAATTTCCATGGCATTTTTTTTTTTTTCAGAAATGTAAAAATCCAAGCTAAAATTCACATGGAATTTCAAAAGACCCTGGACACACAAGGCCATCTTAGAAAAATAAAAGAACAAAGTTTGAGGACTCACACGTTCTGGTTTCAGCATTTAACTACAATACTAGAGTAATCAAAACAATGTAGTACTGCCATAAAGACAGACACATAGACCAATGGAATAGAACAGAGAACACAGAAATAAATCCTTGCACACATAGTTAAATGATTTTTGACTAAGGTGTCAAGAGTATACAATGCAAAACGGACAGTCTTTTTAACATATGCTGTTGGGAAATATGGCTATTCCTCTGTATAATTCTAAACTTGAACCATGACCTTATACCATTTATCAAAATTTACTAAAAGGATCAAAGATGTAAAAATAAGAGCTGAAACACTTAGAAGAAAACATTGGAGGCACACTACATAACTTTGGATTTAGCAATGTTTCTTGGATATGACACACAAAGCACAGGCAATGATAACAACAAAAATAGAAAAACTTAACTTCATCAAAATTAAAAACTTTCTGCATCAAGAACACTATCAAAAGAATGAAGAGACACACTTAATGTGAGATATAAAATTATCAAATCATATATCTGATAAGACATTAATATCTAGAATATGTAAAGAACTTCTACAATTCAACAAAAATATTTTTAATTGGCAAATGATATGAATAGACATTTCTCCAAAGAGGCTATACAAAATATTAATTAAGCACATGAAATCCCAACATTACTAATCTTTAGGGATATGCAAATAAAACCACAATGAGATATCTTCGTATCCATTATAATGACTGTCATAAAAAAGAAGGAAACAAAAAAGGAAAGGTAGAGGTAGAGGAAGAAAATAAATGAAAAGTTATGGAAAGAATGAGTAGAAATTTGAACCCTGTGCATTGCAGGTGGCTATGTAAAATGATGTAAAATGGTGCAGCTCCTGTGGAAAACAGTACAGTAGTTCCTCAAAAAAAAAAAAAAAAAAAAAAAAAATTAGACTTGGAATTTCATTATGATTTAGTAATTCTACTTTGGGGTATATAACCAAATTGCATTAAAAGGAAGGACTTGAACAGATACAGCCATTTTCATAGAAGCATTTTTTATAATAATCAGAAGGTGTAAACAACTTAAATGTCTATCAACAGATGAATGGATAAACAAAACATATATATCCATACTATAGAATGTTATTCAACCATAAAAAGAAATTAAGTACTCATACATGCTACGATATGGATGAACCTTGAAAACATATGTTTATTGAAATAGACGTGACACAAAAGGTTAAATATTGTATAATTTCATGTATATGAGGTACCTAGAATAGTCAAATTCATAGAGACAGAAAGTAGAAAGGTAGTTACCTGGATCTGGGGGAAGGGAGAAATGAGGAGTTATAATTTAGGTACAGAGTTTCAGTTTAAGGTGATGAATAGTTCTAGAAATGGGTGGGGTGATGATTGTACAACAATGTGACTAAACTTAATTCCACTAAATTGTACACTTAAAATAGTTAAATGCTAAATTTTATGTTATCTATATTTTAACATGATTTTTTTTAAAAAAAGAAAACTTCCTGATTTGATGCTCCAGACAACATAACCAATGAAGTAGTCATATGTTTGGAAGTGACAAAAAAGATTCCCAGTACCAAATGGTCCCTGTCTGTTTATTTAGCCTTAAGGATATAATTTGTAAAGAGGGTCAAATATACGGTGACAGATAGAAACTACACTTTTGGTGGTGAGCATGCTATAATGTATACAGATGTCAAATTATAATGTTGTATACTTGAAACTTAATGTTATTAATCAATGTTACCTTAAGTTAAAAAAAATCTGTAAATTAATGAGATATTTCAGAGGAAAAAGTAGATTAGAGAAAGATACAACAAACGTATCTCTAATGATGTGCTTAAGAAATAAAATCATATAGATAAAACCAGAAAAAATAATAAAAGCAGAAAATAATATTCAGCCAAACAGTAGTAGAATAGGAGATCTCATGACATCTTTGCATAGCTTCTACATTTTTCCACTGCAGAGGACATGCTTATTTGTAAGACATGGGTTTGAGACAGGTAAGGACCCCTTCAATACAGAACACACATCCTCTCTGTTCCATGTTTATTAACTTTGTATAGCTCACGTGAGAATTTGCATTGAATCACATGTCCCCAGTGTAATTCGTCAACCAAGGTTTTCACTAAAAAGAAATGTTGCAATTAGTACAGTATGGAGCTTATGATGTTTATTACTCCAATTCACTAACTAGTCAGTCTAGGGTAAAGTATTAGAAGATAAATCCAGGTTCATTTTCTCAAGCGTGTCTAGTTTTGGGGTATGGTTTCATACCACCTGTTCATCCTTCATCTGCAGTCATTATTTCAGATGTTTGACTCTGCCATAGTTTGAACACTGAACTTAAAGCCCACAGCATACAATTTAACACTTAATTTTGTTTTTGCCTGTCACCAACAAAGTGAGACAAATCAGCCATAGCTAGGCACTAAAGAGAGAAAATCCATATCAGCTGGGCAGGTGCTCTGTGGTAGAAATAGTTACAGATCACAATGGATTTCGAACAGGTAAACGGGCAAGCTATAAGATGCGCAGAGAGGAAAGCATCATAGCAGGCAATATAGAACCATATAGGCAGACTGATCTTTGGAATCAGGGATTCAGGTAGATATGGCTGGAGGATGACAGGGTGTGACAATGAGAGACTGGCAGCAGGTAGTTTGATGAAGCTTGGATGGCCGTCATAAGGTAGGACTTACTAGAGCTCATATTATTGGTCTGGGTTTCAGAAGAAGGCTCTGGTTAGACTAAGAAAAACAAGGTACAGTCCTTGCCTTGAGGAGACATGGAAAAGAGCAAATCAGGATACCAGCTCCTAGAATTGAGGTGCGAATCATGATTAACAATATTAAGACAGTTAATATGTAGTACATAATCTATTGACTTGTAGTCTAAATTTTCCTCAACAGGAAGGAAATTTGTCCATGTGCTAAGAAGGGGTTTTTAAAAATGGGAGTAACACGTCCTAATTGTATTGATCTTGACCTATTTGTGTGGAGCAGCATCCAACAATGTTATTATGTTGTTGATATTTAGGTTTTTAACTTCTACTCATGTCCACAGAGTCACAGAGTTGACTGACTGTTCAGGAGACATAGCTAATACTTGCTGATTCTTTAGTGAACTCGAAGAGAAAGGATGTACATGTTAGCAAGAGAGGAAAAACGTACACTTTTATATTCTTCTTGTAGAATTAATACGATATTTTCAGAGAACAGTTCAACAGTATCTATCGATGTTAAAATTCTTATCTATTTTATCTGGAAATTTCACACCTTAGAATCCTTCCTGAAGACTGTGCAAAGATATGTCTAGGGATACTAATTGAAATTTTATTTGTTATAACCAAACATTAGAGACCCTACATCATATAATTGTGATAATAATTAAATATGTTAATATTTCTAAAGTGCCTAGAATAAAGTCAGGCATATAGTATCTGTTTATTGAATAAAATGCACATGCCTCTAAAAGGCAGAATAGTTAATAAATATTTTCTTAGTTAAACAATGGAGTATATAATACTCTTAAAAATAATGAGATAGATATTTCATAAAGATATTTTGAGTGAAAAAGTAGTTTATAAAACCTATATATTATCATTTCATTTTTGTAAATATATATGAAATACATAATATAATATATAATAGACATACAAATATATTATGAAGTATATTTTTGCTAATTATTTTAATCGGATAACATACATTTGGGTATCGTGTTTGGAAAAGTATTGATCAAACTTGAGTTAAGAATAAAATAAAATTCCTAGCATTGCTTTCACTTTTCTGACAGGCTAAGAGGAAAAGATTCTTCATGCTCTGCATATAATACATAGATACAGTGCTACTAGAGAATTCTTGCTGAGCCTCAGGAGAACCTGGAACTTGAAAGCTCTGAAAAGTGGTATTGCAGCTAAGGAGAGAGGCTGTGAGGTTGTTGAGGATAACTGTTAAATCAAAACAGTTACCACCATCTCCAAAAGAAACTAACAACAAAAAGGTTTAAGGTTTCTGAAGACATTTCTATTGCCTTAGCAAAAGCAAAGCAAAAAAAAAAAAGTTCGTAGAATTTATCAGATGAAAAAGACAGGATGCTGTGTTGTCACTGAGAAGGTGTTTGTGTGAGTACTTGAGATTGAAGAGTGCTGAGAAATCCTTTCCAATTTATTTATTACGGTGTTTTTGTTGAAACCCTGACTCTACAACGTAAATTTCCTTTATATAAAGTCCAGGGTAAAAGTTAACTTCTAATTTTAGAAGTTTTTCCTGAAACCTAATAATTCTGACTAAAGATTTCCCCCCAGAGTAGAGCATTCCTATAAAATCTGTGGTAAACCGAAACAGCATAAAGCAAAGAATATCCCCGCTTTCCCTAATAGTTACACCACTTTATTTTAGTAACTTTTTGCTAACCCAAATCAATCTAAGAGGATTATGTTTTTAAGGAAAAAGTCATTACTGTATTAACATAGGTCCTTTGTTAAAGTAAAGTGGCTTAAAGTAAACTTTAGGAAAGCAGGGGACCCTGTATTCTTTTTCATTTCATGTATCTTTCTAACTTCTATGTTATTTCTTAATTGTGTATATAAAACTTAAATTGATTGTTTCATATCTTTTTGAATAAACTGTAAACTCCTTAAAGTAGTAACTAAATGCTATTTCACATCTTCATCATAGTTTCTAAAAACAGCACTTTGCATATTGAGTTTTCTGTAAATCCCAACTAAGTATGTAAACAAAACTCAGCGTTAATATAACAGGAATAGAGGCCCATTCCTAGTGAAGGATAGAATGATAATTATGTCTTTTTTTACCATAATAATCACCAGAATTTTAATAGAATTAGAAATCTAATTATTTACAATTAAAATGCATGCTGTCTATTAACATAGATTTAGAATATATTTAGATTTCCCCAATGTATTATTTTTACTTCATAATTTAGGCCTAGAAAATATTTTCTAAGTTAACAATTAATTTGTTCTCTTTAGGGTGTTAAAGTCTCTTTTGTACATGAAGTTCGTATGTTTAGAAATTTCAAATCTTTGCCATTCAATTCTGAGCTTTAGAAAAAAGCAGTGCATGTTGTTTCAAACTTTCTTCTGTTTACTTCTACTAGAAAGCTATTAAAACTTAACTACCAGTAATTATTCAAAAAAAAAGTTATACTGCAATTAAGTGAAATTGAAGTACATCTTTCTTAAAAGCCTTGAAAGTTAATAAGACAAATTTAAAATTCAGCTCAGGCAATGATCAGAGTCAAAGTAATGTTAAGTGCTAAGAGTTTTATCTATGCAAATATCTGTACTTTAGAAATGAATGAAAACCATAAACGAAGAATAAATAATTTTAACTCCTTTTGCTTTTATTCATTTTTAATAATGTAACATAGTTTGTATTATTGTTTTAGAATTTATTTCATAATAGATATTTAACAGCTCATACTTTCACTTCCTATTATACTTTGTTACCCACTCCAATTGCTTCAAGATTCGGTACCTTTTTCGAAAAGAACTCAGAAGAGTCACAATAAGTCTAAGGTAATTGTATCTAATGATTTCACAATGATCAGAATTATAACTCTAAAGCAATTTCACTCTTTGATGCCACTTTTCAATAACATTTTCTTGGCTTCTAACTGCAATAGTTTTTAAGTACTTGCATTTTTCCCACAAGATCTAATGACCTCTAAGTCCACTTATGAAAATAAAAATAGATGTCAAACTTTTAACTGCTTAAACAATGTAAAAGATTCTTGAGAAAATAAATCTTGGAGGGAGGGCCCTTAGGGAGGCTTATTTTGAAAATTCTTGTTTTCATTGCTGATATAATCTTAGTAATGTTCGAAATGCTAAAATGAGAGAATAGAATAGGTTTTAAATTTTCTATATTCTCTTCATATTATTCCTACCTCCCCTCTTCCAGTGTCATATTTGTTTTTTTATTCACTTGTGCATGTGAATCACTCACCTGTGAATTATTCACTTAGTGAATCCTCAGTGAATTATTGTGTCATCTTTGCTACGATCTTATAGTTATAATATCAAAGGCAGGTCAATTGTCACCCAATTGCAATTTAAAGTAATCACTTTTAATTTTCTAACTGAAATAAAAAAAGAAATATTCAAATTTTCATAATGCCTTTGGATAGTTTAGTTAGATGTTCATATTGGACAATATAAATCATTATCCTGAATTAGTGTTTTATTTTGTTTATGATGTTTATTAACAACAAATATAGTCTTCACCACCATGTAGACTGGATACTTGTAGAAATGGATACAGATTCTATTGGACTTGAACCTTAAATGGGTATGAGACCCTATTGAAGAACAAAACATATAAATAAAAATTAAATATAAACATGGGTGTTATTTAGAGAGAATAAAGAAAACATAATAAAAAGCAAATTAAAAAAGAACTATGATTTACTTCAAAGGTAATATATATATTTTTTTTAATAATTTGTGTCTAACATATTTTAAAATTTATTTTTCTGCATTTTTTTAATTGTAAATCTTTGGTTGCCTTTGAATACAAGAATTATTTTACATTACCTTTTTTTTCCTAAAGAGAATATAAATGTAGTTCAATCTTTTCTTTAGACTGCTTGATCAAATTATATTATTATTATTATTATTATTATTACTATTGTTATTGATAGTTGAATCAACTTTCACACAGACGTATTTTGTGTTTATAGTATTACTATAGATTTTGGCTCATAAACACATGAATATTGATAAGTTCTACTGTGTATAATTTCCTATCAAAAATAAAATAAAATTACATGTATCTATATTCCTGACAGAACTTATGCTTTTTGTGGGCATCTTTAAGAAACTTATTCTTCTCTTATCATTTTATGCATTTAATGATAAGAAAATTTTTTCATATAGTAGCTTATGGTTCCATATATTTCAGACTTTCTTTCAGCTATACTCCCAAATATTCCGGGTGGTGTCTACTACTGTTAAACATAATCATATTGGAAAATAACTTCCAGAACCAGAACTTTTGGGTCCTGATGCTGATGGAGTCCTCACAGTGAAATGAAAGCATATTCCTGGAAGCCAAGCCTACTCTTGGACAACTGCAAACCACTGCAAATTTTTCTCACTCCATCCAATTAAAAAATTCTCAATTTAACATCTCTTAATTAAATCTTAAAAATGTCTACATTCATATCACAACAGTAGATACAAGGAAAAGTACAGTATTGCAAAAGTTATGGTAGAAGGAGCAGGAGACTTAACTGATTACACCAAAAATATCTTAATTTTGCAAATTTGGCAAACACATATGACCATATGAGCAGAACTCTAGAATCCATTTCAGACTCCTGAAAGGGCTGTATACAATGAGTTGTATTTTAAATCTATCTTTGAGTATACACAATATTTTAAGCACTTGGTTGGCCATTTCACATATATCTCATTCATTTTCTCAATTAATCTGAAAGCTTTGGAAGTATTCCTGTTTTGCAAATAACAAATCAAAGACTCAGATAAGTTACATGATCCCCAAGATTCTACAATTAGTAAGAGATTAAACCAAGATTTAATCATAGTCTACATTTTTCTAAAGCCCATATTAGGCTTTTTACACAAGTTAGTCACAGACATTAATGGACAAAGTACCTGATGCTTCATAAAAAGCAAATTTCCAAGCTTCATCCCAAAGACCTCAGGTTATTAAGATGTAGATGGAATGAGGAAGACCTACTGAGAAACATTTTTTTACATTACGCTGCTCTGGTATAGTCTAATTCTCTAATGCTTATTAAAATTAGTTATAAACCAAGCATTCATCTACCTCGTTAGAAACTTTCACTGGTAAACTTGACCTGAGGTAAAAGTTTTTTGATCAGAACTTGGTTCAACAATGGAAAATATATAATTTCAAAGAAAGCCAAAGAAAAATCTTGATTCAGGCATTTTTTACATATATCCCCTTGTTTCTTAATCAATCTTGATGTCAAAACCAGGTATATATAATTAAGTTAGTCATAGAACATCATCATGTACTGACCTTTTCAGCCTTTATCCATCTTGATCCACAAGACAAGTCTTCAGTAATTTCTAAGTCCTATGACTAACATGGGTAGAGAAGCTGACTCTAGACAGTAGTCTTCATTTCAGCCAAGGAGGTGATTCTGGAAAAGAATAGCAGGACAACTGCAAGAAATTAAGCAAACAGGATTAAAAAGACTTGGAGAGCTCATGGATGAGAAAAGCTGGGACAACACAGATGAAATATATACTAGGGAAGCTGTACTTAGAATATTTTTTCTTTTATTTATACAGTATTTATAGGTTCAGTAACATGGTAAAAAAATTCTTTGCTCACTACTTTTTAAAAAATTTTTAGTTAGGCAGGAAGTAAGTGGGACTAGCTATAGGTGTTTTTCTTGGAAACAGAAATCTATAGAAACACTTCTGCCCCACCAGGCCATAGTATTTTCTGACGTAGATGAAAGTAGCTCCTGTAAGGAACTGGTGGAAACTTTCTTTTTTGTAAGAACAAGCAGATTCATTCACACATAATATTTTCTTGAAATGTATTTTTACTGCATTATAATTTTAATCACCATTATTAAAAACATATTAACTATTTTTTATATTTAAAATGTGGGGGTTAAGAAGGAAATTAATACTTTTTCTCCCACCTTCCAAGTTCTTACAGCTAGGCTAATAATCAAATCAACAGAGACAGATTAATAGGAGAAAATCGAATTTTGATACATGTGCATGGGGAATTCACATAAGCACAAAACTTTTAAAGACGATGAGGCAATATTGGTTATATATGACACTTTGGACAAAAAAGAAAAGAGAAGCCTGGGGTATTAGGTTTCAGAAGTGAGAATGGGCAATTTACATGTCGTTGAGTAAGAGTGCAACACACATAGCAGAGAAATTCTTGCTAGGCAACTCGGAAACAATGGGACACGAGACTGGGGTGCAGGGGGGAGATTTCTAGGTTAACAGGTCCCTGCCTGAAGCCCTCTTATTTATCATATTTAATCTAAATTAGGCTAAGGCAACATTCTAAAATTCCCTTCCTGGTGTAGGCCTCTCCATCTGAATCTCTTAGGCAAGAAGGGGTAAAGTCAAAGATTCTTTCTGAGTTTTGTTTCTTAAGAGCTAGTTTATTATAATCAATGTCTCAAAAGGAAGATTCATGGTCGCAAAACTTTTGGTACCTTTAAAAGTAATATGTTGGTAGATATATTTCTAGTCCTCGAGGTAGAGTTAGCAATTGATCAAAACTATATGACCTCATAGAACAGAACATTCTGTCTCTTTTCTTCAATTATACCAATGGCTATTTTACATACAGTTAGTCAAATATAAACTCCAATAAACCAGATCACAAGGCCTGTATATCATCATTCTATATGCATTTTGATGCTTTCTCTAATATTCTATACTGTAATTCTATCCATCTCCTTCTGAGGTTTATATACCTAGGTAATCCAAAGCAAAGACGACCCCAGTAAAGAACATGAAAAAAGAATTCACATACAATTTTTGGACTATTTGGTCTTCTAGGGATTTTCACAAGATCAGTTATTTGGCAAGAGAAGATCTCAGATGTATAGATTCTGAGTAATTACAAAGCCTCCTCACAAACACATTCAGTAGTTAATATACTATACCAATGGATAATGGGGTTCAGTTTTCTGTACCATATTGCCAGATAAAAGAAGTTTTGAAAATTCATGCAGTTGGTTTCCAAACAACCTCTAGATTGTCAAGTTTAATTTACAGGAGTAAACCCCACGCATGGACTAGAATTGAACAACAGCACTCTTTGGGCACCAACTTGAGCAATAAATGTAAAGAAAAACAGCATGTACACACACATCTGCAAAGGATAAGAACACCTGCTCTCCACCTGCAAAATAGACCAAATCAGACGACTTGAAACTCAGGTCTGGGATAAAAATGTGGCTACATTAATTTAAAACACTTTTTTTCCTCAGTAGAGAAGAGAATTTAGTGCCGTGAAAATAACAGCTTAGTGTTCTTAGCACTAAAATTCTAAAGGTCTCTTTAGCAATGTCTATCAGATTGTTCCAAAATTAACTAAGCCATCAATAAATATTTATCGATTAACATTGATAAATTTATTATTAATATTATATTTATTATCTTTATTGAGGAATCATTGAGATATAAAATTATATTAGTTTTAGGTGTACAACATAATGATTTGACATTTATATATATTGTGACATGATCACCACAATGAGTCTAGTTAACACCTATTACCATACATACTTACAAAAATATTTTTATTGTGATGAGGACTTTGAAAATCTACTGTCTTAGCAACTTTCAAATATGTAAAATAATATTACTAACTACAGTCACCATGCTGTACATTACATTTCTAGGACTTATAACAGGAGGTTTGTACCTTTTGACCCTCTTCACCCTTTTACCTGCTCCCCAACCTCCCGTACCTAGAAACCACCAATCTGTTCTCTGTATCTATGAACTTGTTTTTCTTTCTTTCTTTTTATTTTGATTCCACATGAAAGAGATTATATAGTCTTTTTCTTTCTCTGACTTATTTCACTTAGCATAATGTCCTCAAAATCCATCTATGCTGTCATAAATATATCGATTATTAATCTACTATGAGCTCTAAAGAGGACCAGGGGTATGCCACCCCCAAAATATGCCACTTTGGCATAGAATTATTTTGAGTTTCTGAAATTGTTTGTCTGCCTAAAAGCAGTACCTCCCAAAAGAACTCAATAGTCATAAATCCCTTCCCTGTTAATTCTCTTCTTTGAGAAAAGATGCTAGTGCTACACCCAAACAGACATTGTCATAGATCCTATTTTTCCTAAGGGTTTATTTTTCTTTCAAAAAAGTACTTTTATTTCAATAAATGCCCTTTTTCTGCCTTTCTTAGAAGTCATTTGTTCTCACAGAAGTGCCCCCACTCCTCTCTTTTCTCTAGTAAAATGACATATAAGCTCTCAAATCTTACCACTTCTTTGACTGTTCATTTCTTCATGATGACCCCATGCATATAAAATTAAAAATTAATAAATGTGTATGTTTTTCTCCCCTGTTAATCTGTCAGTTTAATTGATAGCACCATCCCCCTCACCCCCACCACTGAACCTAAAGGATAGAGGAAAAGTGTTTCCTATACCTCATTGCTATGCTCATTACAGAGTGTTAATACAGCTCAAAACTGTATTCTGTTTGACTAAGAAACTTCCAGAAAAAAAAAAAAATTGCTTAATGATCTTTACATGACTCACATTCTCAGAGCTATTTAGGTGAATAAGAAACAGAAGAACTTGCTATACACTCACACATACACCCTCAGCATTAACTACTGCTCCTATGTATAATTCTCTTAATTTCACAAGTTCACGGTTTCCTCTCTATAAAATAAGTTGTTTTTCAAGATAAATGCATTCTAGAAGATATTAATAATTTTGTAAAAATAAATAAACTAATATAAGAGATATATGGAGTTGTAATTAAATGTAGGAAACATTGGAGAAATAAAGTTGAATATATTTCATTATGATAAGTTATGGTAACCATACACAGAATTCATTTCTTTAAGGTAACTTTTTCTCTGATGCAAACAAGTTTTGCATAGTGACTCATTTTTTGTTTGTTTGTTTGTTTGCCCTTATCCTTTCACCTTTGTATGTCTACTCCCTTAATCATTAATTCTTAGGACATAAAGTTTCAGCCATTGTCATATCTTTTAAGAATAAAAGGTTTATCAATCATGTCTATCAATCATGAGGTTAACGTAAGGATAACATACTGGCTTCAGATGTGTTTCACCCCCAGACCCACTGAGGCAGAACAGCCCCATTGACCATTTTCCCATGGGACCAGACAGGATGACACCATAGCTGATTCCAGAACCGGACACGATGATTAATTAGCCCAGCCCCATTTAATCAGTAGCACCCATGACTCCAACTCCCTCAGTTTCCATGATTAATAATTTTTCCCCTATATAATCTATCTTCTAGAGACACCTGGAAAGCCAGGTCTCTGAGCAGTAGCTCACCTGTGTCTCTGGGACTTGCAACTCTCTAAAATAAACCTTTACTTTCTTTGCTGCAAAACCTATACCTATCTACTTGGATAACGTAGATGCACAGAGGCAAATGGACCCCTTTGCTCTGGTAACAATATTTCAGCAACTTAAATATATTAATGTGTGTTTTGACTCTCTTATAAATGTTTAGTTTCCCACATTAGTCCAAGAAACAATCCATATTGATGGATTTCTAAGAGTCCTTTCCAGTTTTAAAATCTTATAAAATTCCAGGCCAATAACTTAGCTTCATGGAAATTTGGCCTGCTTTCTGAAAGTAATCTAATCATGCCCCACATCAAGGGGACTCCAAGGTAAATGGAGAAATGCCACATAATGCTGTAGTATTTTTGTTTCTTTCAGTTAAAATATAAATAAGACTTTTTTTTTAAAAATTAACTTGTATTACTTTATAGCATTCTACCCAAGGTGAATCATTTCTTAGCTTAATCAAACTCTAATGTGTAAAGACATACAGTCCAATATATTCTTTTTTAAACTTAGTGTTGTAATTCTTTATATAGTTCCAACAGTAAGACAAATAAATGAGCCAGCCTAATCTGATTTTTGGATTAAGGAGGGAGCAAACTAAAGAAGGCCCCGGTTGGGAACCCCATATAGTAGAAGCCTCACAGCATCCTTGACTCTGTTTTTCTTTACTCTATAGTTTAACAATAGATTGTTCCCAGAAGCTTGACCCAGAGCATGGAACGTCCCCTGCCATAGAGAGTTGCCCTGAAACTAGTGATTAATATCTTTATGCTTACTGATCATAATCCTTCTGGTTTGGAATTCTTTCCAGACTATTCCCATCTTTGTTCCTGGGTTGCTAACACCACCAGAGGACCACATTGCCAGAGGGACAGCTCCATGAAGCGCGACAGACTCCTGGAACCATCATTTAGACTCTGAAATAATGCTTGAATTTTCCCTTAAATACCCTAAGCTGGAATGAAAAAGTAAGGCAGTTTTTGAAGGTGTTAACCTGCTGCCTTCTCAGATCACGCATGCTCTGACAATAAACACTTATCCTAAATATCCCAATTTCTCTGTTGGTCTATTGGCTGAGTGGCACAGACAGCATGAGCCTGGACTCGGTTGCACTCCGGTTTCAAAACTAAAACTGCTACTACATTACTCTAATAATCAGTAATACATCTTTTATATTGAACTCTGATTTATCAGTTAGATATTATGTTAAAAATGTTAGATGTATTATAATTTTAATTTTTACACATGCCCTAAGAGATAGATAATGTTATTCTGACAAAAAAGCTAAGTTTTAAAAATGTTAAAATCCTGTAAGTGATGCAAAAACAAACAAACAAACAAAACTCTTCCTCTATCCTCTTGGTTTCAATGGCTGAGGCCTACACACCAAACTGATTAAAGACAGATTACAACAACAACAACAACAACAACAACAACAAATTGATTTAAGTACATGCATACACACAGAATTCACAAAGAAATGTTATTAATGTAAGGAGCCAGAAATTGTGGGACATACATAATATATTAGGCTAGACAAAAGAGAGGGTTTTAGGCTTCTAGGAAGGAGGGTGTAAGTTATGGGACAGAGACAAGATCATGTAAGCAATCAAGTGTTATTTAGTAGGTTTGTCACGGGGATTTAAATTGGTGTCTTCTCCATTGATGAGTTGCTAAGAGTTCTCTCCTTCCCTGAGAAGGGAGAAAGAAACACCTTTAGGAATGGAAATTATCTTTTTAAAGGTTAATTTTATTTATAAAAGAAAAATTTATGCTCTCTTCGTAATGCTTTTTCTTTATCTGACTCTCTCAATTGCCTTCAGTTCCAATAATTTTTTAATCCAAAAAAGCATATTATAGAATTGCATATTCTGATCCCCTTCAATACTTCACCAAAGTCATATAGCTAAAAAGTTGTGGCATAGAGATTTGACATCTGGTGAGCCATTTCTTAATTGAGGACATTGTACTGTAAACACATATAATAATCTGACACATTTAGCAATACACATTCTCATTATGATGCTTCATGGCTTTGAAGCATAAATGGTAAAATGGTTCTTTCAAATAACTATAAATTGGAATAATATTTGTAGAGTTAAATCTGTCGATGTAAGAAATGTCTAAATCTGTAGAGAATTTTTATTAAAGTTTATTTGAGCCAAACTGACTCCCAAGCATATGCTAGGGGGCAAGTTCTCAAATGCCCTGAAGAATAATAGTTTTGTAGCATCTTTTATGCATTTGAAATTAAGGAGGGAACATAAGGAACATTATATGAAGGTAGGAGAAAGCAAGATAGGGATTGCCTTAAAGGACAATTAACAAGATTATTTGTTCTCTTGAGAGTTAATACTCCCTTTGAGGGATATTACTTCTGGTATTTCAAAAGTATATTAACATAGATGCACAAGAACAAATTCCTAACTTGCCCAGTTAGAAATTTATGATCAGATCACCCTGTGAGGTTGATATAAAGAAGAGGCATGAGAACTACACAGATTGACTAAATATTAAACCAAGTAGAATTCAGAGCCTTCTGTGTGTTGCAAGACACGGAGATCTGGATAATCAGCCACAGGTCAGACCACAAGAAACCTACATAACAAAGGAAGATTCCTGCAGAGATTACAGAGATTATTAACAACTATTTATCCATAACATTAGTGTTTACCTATACCATAAAAGAAAAGCTGTACTTGTACAAAGATAAACCCAACCATTTATACCATTCTTACTCCCTATAATCAGTAATTTTTCAAAGAAACTAAGAAACAAATGTAAATCCAATTCCCCAAACACTAGAGGTCTTATTCTCTGGCCCTGAGGGAAGAACACGCTCTGTCTACATGTTAGGCAGTTAAGTAGCCATGAGTGACGGAAGTGAAGGCTCAGCTCTGTAACCATAGGAATGACAAGAAAGACAGTCCAACACAAAAGCTGCCCCTAGGACATCCCAGAAAAAAGCTATTTTTCAATTAACAATACCCCTACATCCTGGAGTACAAGGAAATAAAGGACCATAACATAGCAAACAGTTTAGGCCAGCCACAAACTCTTGCACACTAAGGAGTACCTTGACCTTTTCACCTCGGTCTCATTATACCATCATTATAATGCCATACATTTACCCAGAATTACATGAATCTAATTAAAACAGGCTGAATTCTGGGTAAGTACATGTGCAGTTGACAATAGGGCATGTAACAGCTAACTGTCAATCAAAATGACCTCACACATCAATCAGCTAGCAATACCCTTGTAACCTCTCATCATAGCCCAGATATAAGACAGAACTTCCCGCCTCTATGATGCTATAGCCCTTTCTGGTGTAGCCCATTTCTCTCTTGAAATGTACTTCATCAAATCTTACTTTTCCTAAACTTCTCTGATCTGTAATTTTTTACTGCATCAATGGACAGAACCGAGGCCCCCCAGTACCACTGGGGCAATGACAGATTTAGATCGGCCCCAATGATAACATATGAAGCATTATTCATTCTCTAATAACTGGCCGTCTCTAATTCTTTCCTGGTTGGAGCCAAGGACCCTCCCTCTATCTTGGCATAGGCTTTGAGTCTCCACTCAGAAGAATTCACCATGTCCTGTGTCAAGGTTACATTCTATAGAACCCCCCACCCCATTTTTTTATCCACAAATCTCATTTATTTGTTTTCTGAGGGCAGTATTTTGTCTGTTTTTTTCACAGATCCACTGACACTAATATAGATGACTCAAAATCCTGGATGGAACTTCTCAACAACTTTCCCTCGCTATCACTTCATCACTGCAGACACCTGGGGAGGGGACTCAGGTTCTGGGGTTCAGAAATTAAAGGCAACCAGACTCTGATTGTGGAAGGGAATAAGAGGTCCTTTCCCTTAGTAACCCTCTTCTAGAAGGAAACATGTTTCAGGAATAAAGTAGTGATGGTAAGGATTGACTAATCTGTTTCCATCAGTTGTAGAGGAAAAATTATTCTTTATCCTTCAAGGTCCTTCTGGTAGGACTGATAATCAAATTAACATGGCAGATTAGTAGGAGAAAGACAAATTAAAGTTTAATAACTCTTGTTTACGTGGGTGAGTCCTGGAGCATGGAGTAACTTGCCAGAATGGAGCAATGGCAGGGGACAGTCTGAGCTTGAGTCATATTAGGAAAGGTATAATGGTGCAGAAGTTAGTCAGCATTTTTCCTCAGTTTTTCCTGATTGATTCAGTGAAGAATCACAGGTCAGCGAGATTTAGAAAAGATTTCTTAAAAGTATATTTCAGAAAGACCAAGCACATCCCAAGGAGCCACATGGTTTCAGCAAAGAGCTGTAACCAAGCACTGTAACAACAAAGACCACAAAAAAACCCACAAAAAGACCACAAAAGGATCCCAGCTTTGGGAATGTCTGCATTATATTTAGGCCATGATGGGCAGTTCCAAAGGCATTTCTAGGTGATTGGCATGTTCAGTCATTTTGACTGACACTTGGCTGCTGTATAACTCTGCCTAGGGAGCATGTGCATATCCAGAATTCTACTGCATTGGGATGTTCTTTGGGCGGTCCCTAGGCTGGGCCCCTATTCCTTTGTTCCTCTGTCGCTCATGTCTGACTAGCTACCTGACATTACAAAAAGCAATGATAATATAGCATTGAATGGAATTCTTAAAACATATAGAATTTTGGATTAAGGAGAGGAAAAAAAAGATGAAAACAGATATGGATTTTACTGTTTTTCTTTATTTTTATTTTATTTTATTTTTTTTAGCAAATAATAGTATATATAGTGAATGTTCAGTTAAAAAAAAAGAAACTTTTACCCTTATATCTTCTCAAATGATTTCTCCGTTTTGTAGCACAGGTAATACAGACTGGCAAGTATTTTCAAAAAAAAATCTCTAGAAAAAAATATTGCATATAAAATAGACAACGTCAAATGGAGATTTATAAAATTCTAATCTTTTACACTGATCATTGCTATTCAAAAGAAATCTCCACATTTAATAAATCTGTGTTATATATGATGAACATCCAACTAGTTGAATGAATATTTTACTCAAATGTTTAATATATAGGCATAACAAAACTGATTATTAATTATGTTGGAAATAATTTTTGTGTGGATTCTATAGAAACATCACGAAAGAACAGACAGTTACCCAAACAATTTTTATTCCACAAAATAAATAGCATGATAATGAAAATGAATTTAAGGATAACAATACTTGGAGCAGGTCCTGAATTTATTTATTTTTTAATCTATGAGGAGCTCACTGGTTCCATTATCAAGTCTAAAGAATCTTAAATTATTAAGTGAGTCATGTACAATGAGGAATTACTTTCTCATGAATTATTGAAATACTTGATTGCGTTAGTAACAAATTCATTTCACTGTCATATTTCAAGCCCAACCTTAACTAAATCTATGGTGCAGAGATAGACCTGCTGCAGTTTCTGATTTATTGATAGAGATTTAAGAGGTCTCCGCTGTATTCAAATTACTTTATATCCATTTAAAGCATTTACTTTAATTAAAAAGTAAGACTTCACTTTCTTATAAGTCTCCCTGTGTGTATGCTAGGGCCATTTAGCTAAAAAGAGAAAGATCGAGTGACAGATCAAATGAAAACGTTAAAATATAAATTATATATATTAAGTTGCTTTCTCTGGATTTAGAAATGTTATCAGATAACATATGAAATTTTGGTGAATGGATCCTGATTTTTTTTGTGTATTTATTTTCCAAGTCAATTATACCTTATTTACAGGAAATCTCTAAGTCAAATTAAGAGACAAATGGGTTTTCAATTAGTTCTATTTGAAGGAAAATACTCTATTGTCAGGGTGCTCAACTTACCCAAAGAGTCAGTTGAGACTGTGAATATTAATCCTGTGAAAGTTGATTTACTTTTCAATTTAAATCTAAAGATTTCCCAGAATTGTTACCATTGAGGATGATTTGCACTTCCGTGTTGGGAGTGAGGGGGATGGGGATAATGGCACAGAAGTGTAATTAGCTTTTTTCCTTGGTTCTTCCTCATTGACACAGTGAAAAATCACAAGTCAGTGTGACTTAGAAAAGATTTATTAAAAACGTATTTTAAAAAGACAAGGCATGCACCAAGGAGGCACGTAGTTTTAGCAGAGAGAGATGTAACAACGACGACTAAGAAGTGAGAATCTCTGAATTATATTTGGGCTGTGATGGGTGGTTCCAAAGGCTTTCTTAGGTGATTGGCATGAGGTCATTTTGATTGACTCTTGGCTGCTGTATAACACTGCCTATTGCTTATGCACTTACCCAGAATTTGGTCTGTTATAATTAGATTCATGAACTTCCAAGCATAAACATAGTATTATAATGACAATATAATGAATATTAAATTGTGGGAAAATTAGGGTAGTACTTTCTGTGCAGGCATCTGTGGAGGGATTAAACCAACTATAAATTATGGCCCTCCTATCTTTTGTCTCCAGGGATGAAAGAGGAATTTTCTAACAACCAATAGGGTTTTCTTTCAGTGATCTCTAGGCTGGGCCCTTATTCCTTTGTACCCCTGTTGCTCATGTCCAACTAACTAGCTAACAAAATGAAAGAAAAGACAAACTCTTAATTTTATCCTAGAAAACAGAAAGAATGGGCTTGGATTTTGTCCTAATCATTTAGGTTTAATAGGATTATCTATAGAGTAGCTTTCTCTTTTATGATTTTTTCTAACCAATTAGTTGTGATCTACCTTAAGAGCCAAGTAACTCACAATTCTCTGAGTAGCTAGTCAGAGGATACTTCTGTTGCCATGCAGAGAGCTAAGGAATTATGTTAGGTTTCCTGTTAAAACTGTAACTACTTTAGAGTTTTCAACCATAAGGATAATTGTTCAGCTCGATGATAACATTTAACTAATAAGATCAAAGAATTAACCCATTGTCTTCATTCTGTTCCTCACAAATTGATTTCACTTACTGTAGTGCCCCCTTTTCCAAGGAGCATATGTTCCAAGAAACTATAAATAGTACTAAGCCCTAGATATACTGTATTTTTCTATACATATGTACCTATGATAAAGTTTAACTCATGAATTAGACACAGTAAGAGATTAAAAAAATTAACTGATAATAAAATAGAACAATTATAATAATATACTGTAATAAGAGTTATGTTAATGTGGCATCATTAAGTAAAATAAGGGTTATTTGACCACAAGCACTGTGATACTGCGACAGTAGATCTGATAAATTAGAGGGCTATTAAGTGACTAAGAGGTGGAGACTGTATACAGCATGAAAATTCTTGTCAAAGGGTAGTTCATATCCCGGTCCAGGCAGAGTGAAACTGAGATTTCATCAGGCTACTCAGAATGGCGTGCAATTTAAAACTTACGAATTGTTTATTTCTGGAATTTTTGAGTGTGGGTAACTGAAACCGAGGAAAGTGAAACTGCTGATAAGTGGGAGACTACTGTATTTATTCATTCATTCATTTTTTCATTGATGCTCCATGATTTCCCATGCCTTGCACACCATGATAGACACTGAGGTCGTTATTATATAGAAAAGAAAATACACCCATTAGGAAGCATTAGAATAAGCTTATATCATCATTTTTCAGATGTGTCATTGGTTCTAGCAGTATATCAGAATCCAAGCAGTGTATCAAGAATTTTAGATATTAAGTATAGTACTAGTGAAAATAGTCAAAGAAACAAAACCCCCAAAACTACAAGTCTCAGGCAGGTAAAGTAAGTAAAAGGCTCAATAGTGATTGTAATGGGCTTGAAGGTATGGCCTGCCATGCAGAAATCCTGCCTACTATTGCCAAATCTGATTTTTAAGTGAGAAGCTGGCAATTCTGACTTCTTATGTGACTCTCATGTTCTTTCATTTAATAATTACTCAATTTAAAAAACAAACAAACAAAAACATTGTGGTGGCCAATCATTATTTGGCTTCCATATTTGAACCATTAATCATCATTTATCACATTATATCATAAGCCCTAAATCAGCAAAATTATTGAGATCTCAGGGTTTTTTTTTTTTTTTTTTTCTAAACAGTAATAGTTTGGTGAATGCTTTTAGCAGAACATGTTTCTACATATGTCAACAAATTTATTTTAAGTGTTTTAATAAATGAATAATTTTATACTTAGCACTTTTAAAAGAAGCTTTTTACACTTAATATGTTTTGGAGAGCATTTCATATAAATGAATGAAGAAATTGGTTTATTAAACTAACTACTGTGTTATATTCCTTCATATGGATTTCTCAATTTTTTAATGAATATTTAGATTATTTGCAAATCTCATTATTAAAAGTAGTGTCGCAATGAAATATCTCTATATGTTCTTCCTTGTACAGCTGTGTGTGTACTTCTAGGATATATACCTACACATGGAACTTCTGATTAAACTGCTGTGCATTTTGATAAACAATAACAAATTTTCTCCCCAAATCCCAAACCAATTTTCAGTCCCACTAAAAGTGTATGAGATTATCTATTCCCCACATTCTAGTCCCTACTAGATCTTAGCAAGCTTTATTATTTTGCCTCTATGATGGGTGAAAATATTTTATCTCAGAAGTTTTCTCATTACTACTACAGAATTTGAGCATTGAATACTTTTATTAATGTGTTGTTTATGTTTATGAATATTATAAATCTATATTTCTCATCTATTAATTTTCTTCTCATTTTCTTACTAAGAATGTATTATACCAATTCAATATTAATCCTCTTTCTGCTACATATGCTTCAAATACCTTCTCTTAGTATGTTATTTTGTCTTTTGTTTAAAAAAATTAGTTGTCAAAACTGCCATAAATTTCTATGATGGTATATTTTTTGGTTAAACTCTGGAAGATCTTATCACAATATTTTTATATTTTGTTTTAACATTCAAATATCTTTATCATCTTTGGATTTGAGATTTATTTCCATACATTGTATGAAATAAAAATCAAAATTTAATTTTTACTTGCAAAGGGATTGTCAATGATTCCAAAACCTTTTATTAAATACAATTCTTTCTTCATCACTTTAAAGTATTTTCTTTATCTTGTAATATATTGCTATATATTTTCTGGTCTGCTTTTCAATATGTTGTATTCCATTTATCGATTCCCATAGTAACACCAAACTGCCTAAATTACAATAACTTTATAGTGTATTTTGATACCTTGCAGGGTGTAAATAAATTTTGCCCCCGAAATGTGGTGTTTTCCCTGATTATGTATAGCTTTCCCAACTTTGCTCCCCTATTTTTACCAAAGCCAGTCTTGTCACTGATATTTTCCTTTTCTTGGATGAGATAGTTTATTCAGGATGCGCTCAGTACAAAACCATACCTCTACTTCTACTCTTGTAACTACTGGCTACATATCATTGGGTGTTTACTTTGTGTCAGTTAACTTTCCAGAGAATGATAAGGAGGACTTTGTGAATGTTGGTATTTAACCGGTTAAACTGAGAACATGTTACCCCGTGTTACCGTTGGATGGGAGTTCCGGTAACACACACACCTCTGGGTCCTTTTCACTGCTGAAGAAATGAATTTCAACTCAGCGAATATGAAAAATATTTGTTTATTAAAAGCACATTGAGGTAGAAGACAAGTCAAGCCTAAAACCAGTTAGCCATATGAAAATGAGGTTATGTACCCCTAAAGAGGGAGTATGGATTATAGCCAGGGAAGATGGAGAGCAGTAACCCCAAGGGAGGGAGAGGTCTGCCTTATATTTGGATTCCATAATGGGGTGGTCCCAAAGGCATTCATAGGTGATTGGCAAGGGAGGTCACCTTGATTGATACCTGGCTGCTATATAACTTTGCCTGGTGCATGTGTGCTTACCCAGCATTCAGTCTGTTATAATTAGATTCATGAACTTCTAGGCATAGTCATGATATTATAATGATGGTATAATGAGGCTGAAGTTAAGGGCAGTACTTTCTGCGCATGTGTTTGTGGCCAGATTAAACTAGTTAAGACTATGACCCTCCTGTCTTTTGTCTCTGGGGATGCAGGAAGGATTCTCTAACTACCAATAGGGTGTTCTTTGGGCAGTCGCTAGACTGAGCCTCTATTCCTTTGTTCCTCTGTTGCTCATGTCTGACTAGCTACATAACACCTGGACCCCTTTTCCCTTGGGCTTCTAGGTTAAAGTTGGCCAAAAGAGGAATTTGCATAAGATTTGGAAGGTGGAAGTCAAAAAGCAGTATTTATTCTTGGAAGATCTTTGCAGTCAGATGCAATGACAGGCAAGTGTAGAGATGCCCAGTGGGCCCTTTTCCATCTGTGTCTCTCCTTCCTGCTGGTGAGAAGTGGCCCCAGGCTCATACTAGATGCTTGGCCAAGGACACTCAGAGGTGGTACCACATAGAAGCAACAAGTCCAAAGATTTCTGCATGAGTTCACCTTTTGTCACCACACTTTGACAACTGAGTATACTTGGCTCCTTGGATTTTACTGCAAGGTGACTCATTCACCTGCACTGGTTTTCCAGGAGAATGGGCTAGTGACCCTTTCTCTCATTCTTTAGTTCCACAATCCAGATTTTCACTTTCCCAGCTTCTTTCATTTAATGCAATATCTTATTCCTTTCATGAGTCACTTATTCTCTTCTTACTCAGCAGCCATTCTTCTCTGAATAAATTCTGACAGATGCAAAGTGTTAAATATAAACTAACATTTAATTGAGACTTTCTCCCAAAACACTTGAAATAACATTACAAAGAGAAAACCTTTAAAAATGTAACTGCCAAATATAGTTTCGTTTCTTTATTCACTAATACTTTCAGAAGGATCTTTTCAGAACGTGCACTATATCTTTTCTTAACAAAAGAATTCTTATTTCTTTTTTTCTTCCCTTTAAAAAAAAATTTGCAATTGTAAAAATATCTAAGGAAATGATTTAGAAGAGCATGCTACATGTCTTTTTTTTTTTTTTTCTAGATGCCTTAGAAAAATTCTGTTGCTTTAATTTTATTTAAGAACTAACAAGACCAGAAAAATAAGTCTATGAAACTAGGTCATGTTAGTTCATGAGCATAAAGTTTGTCATTTAAACTATGCAAACAAGAACAAGAAAAAAGAAAAAAAGGTTTTGGATATATTAATAAGTAATTTTGTTTTTACTCATAAAGATATCTCACCATTTTTATATGTTAATGTGTGGTTAACTTATGATATTTAATTGTAAAGTAAAAAAAAAAAAAGCAACTTCAGATTTCTAACTGAGACAAATTTGAAGGATTTAAATGAGATATAGTCAATACTTAAAATATTTTCATGATGATAAAGATTATCAAAAAGATCCTGAAATTAAAAAAAAAAAGGCTACATTCTTTACTCTACCAGTTGACTTAAATAAATGTACTTAATTTTACCCCTGTAAAAAATAAACGAATATAACATTTAGAATATTATGACCTTGGAGAAAATGTCATAGGCAAGCAGCATTTTGGTCTCTGTCCCATGTAAATAATTCTATAAATAAATACAAAAGCCCAAAGAGTTTCATTAGAGTCAATTAATATTAGGAGAAGAATAAAAAGTAACATAAAAATAAATGGAACTGTAGAACTCTAATACAGCAGAGATCCTGAAAAGGGAGATTTATTATAGCATAGAATGGAAGAAGTCATCCAGATGGAAAAAGGTAAGGAAAAATATGCCTTTTATTTTTCTTTCCAATTTCTGGAGGAATTAAAATTGATGACCATTTTCTCTTACTATTCCCACTCATGAAATCCAACCTAAAGAGTTGATTAATACAATATAATTTCAGTGTTTGTAAGAAACTTCTCTAAAGAAAATGCAGAAATAATTTTGGTAGAAAAAGGCATAGTTCATGGAAGAGGAAGTTGGGGGTTGGAAAATCATGGTGGGGAAGTCAAGGTGCAGGGGTTGTGGTAGAAAAATTTGATGGTGACAGGTCATGGTAGAAGAAGTTGAGGTTGATGGGTCAGAGTGGGAGAGATAGAGGTGGACAGGTCATGAAAAGGTCAGGGCTGATGGGTCATTCTATAAGAAGTTAGACTTGATGAATCATGGTGGGAGAAGGTCACGGTTGACAGATCATGCTCCCATTAATAAGAAATCACTTCATATTTTGTGAGGCACAGTGTAACTCTTCTTTCTTTTGTCCTATAATGACAAATGATGAGTATAGGTTTAATAATGATTTTCATTAAATTTGAAGATGAAACACCAGGCCTGTACTTTTGTGAATTAAGAGAGGAGCCTAGAGACAAAATTTAAGGAGACACTCACCCTCAGCATCATGAAAGGGCTGACCTTGCACCTGCACAACCCTGACAGTGAGTGCTTTATTAAATTTTGTGCACCAGGCTCTTCTCTTACCTTATCAGTACTCCTAGTGCTGGGGAGGAATAGAGATCATGAGGGAACTTGTTTATGAGGCAGAATCAAAGAAAGTCATTTTTAAGCTAGAGGAGAGAGATACACATGGACAAAAAAGAAAAGTAAGATCCTATATAAACAAGAAACTTAAAGATGCCTCTTAACCTCAAAAAGAAAAAAATAAAAAGCAGCAGTGATTTATATGGATTGTGATGAATTAACAATGTCTTGACTTATCAATCAGAATGTTGCAGGTACCATAGTACAAAATTTGGGTGGTGGCTTGAAGCTAGAATTTGGGACACAGTGATAAATAAGATGCTTATCAAAACAGGTGGTTGACTTCAGAAAAATTGAACTCATGATATTAATAATAGTGTCCTGACAAATGCATGGAAACAAGGTGACTGGGAGTCTGGAAACAGTCATATATGAAGTCACACAAATTGCAGACCTAAGCATAGTTCACAGAGTAAACACAGAATTCCAGCTCTAGGGAGGAAAACTCCAGAACAAGACAGTGGTTAGTCTGAAAGATATTAAGTACAAACTTGGAGTGGGAGAATTTAAATAGTAAAACCAGTGCAAGAAATTGGATACCAGGTGAGGTCTTAGTTAAAAAAAGGAGATCAGATCTCAATCGTGAGACATTTGAGTGAATTATTCAAGTGCTAGTATTTAAGAGACCGAATTATCACTAACTAATGAACAAACAAGTGCCAGAGATATGGCAGAGCTGAGCTTTCATTGTAGTTCTCCTAAGTGACTGTAGATTCTTAAGGATAGTGAACTGTAGTGGACAGAATGATGGCCTACCCAAAATGCCCATGTTCTAATTCTTGGACCTGTAAATAGATTAGGTTACATAGAAAAGACATTAAAATTATGATAAGATTAGCTGAATTTATATTACAAAGACTATCCTGGGTTATCTGGCAAGCCCAAAATAAACACAAGTGTCCTAAAATGTGAAAGAGAAAGGCAGAAGAGACAGTATCAGAGTGATGTGGTGTGAAAAAGACTCAACCAGTTATTCATAGCTTTGAAGATGGAAGTAGCCATGAGCCAAGAAATGTGGGCAGCCCTTAGAAGCTGGAAAGGCAAGAAACTTGATTTTTTCCTAGAGCCTCCAGAAAATAAAAAGAGCCCTACTGACACTTTGATTTTAGCTCATGAGAGGCATTTCAGACTTCTGAACTTTAGAACTGTAAGACTGAAACTTCATTTTATTTTAAGCCTCTACATTCGTGTTAATTTATTACAACAGTAATAGAAAACTAAAATGAGAACCAAGTAATACATAGGATTTATGCGAGGATGATGCAGTCCATTTCCTCCATCTCTCAACACACATACTTCTGGTGTCAAATTAAGGCAAAGAGTGTTGATAAAATAGACGAGACCAAAAGTGAACACAATCAAAAGTCAAAATACAAGACAAGACACAGACTATGGGATCAGAAACTTTATAAGGTTGGCTTCTTTAAGAAGGCTCCACTTCATAGGGAATTTAGAAAACTGGTTAATTTTGGATGGAGAGAAAGAAAGGGAACAACATTTCAATTGAGGGTTTTCTCACGGGCAAAAATAAAAAGTTGGGAATGGAATGTGCAAGTGATGGTGAAGAGAACACATAGGTATGGAAGAAGGCACCTGTGAAGAATGATAATTCAGGTAATGACTGTATATTGTGTAAGAGACACTGTTCCTTCATTTATCAAATTGTCACACATTGAATTCCCATTATGTGCCAGGCACCATTTACATGGTGGAGATTCAGTGGTAAACAAGATAAGATAGCTGGTCTCCTATAACCTACATTCTAGCAGGGGTGTATTTTTTGGAAGTGGTTTTATTATTAATTCATTTCACCTCATTAATTGCTGCAACTACTATATAAGGTGGTAAAAACTAAGGCATTCTCACTTCACAGGTGAGAAACAAAAAAGCTTAAGAATTTCTTCAAGTTCATATAACACTAGATGACAGAACCAGATCAAAAAGTGTCAGAGCCTGCGTGCTTAATCACTATGCTGTCTGCTAACAAGTGGAGAAAAATTCAGATGGATAAGGTGGCCCAAACAGTAGATGACTTTAACGTGTTAATGGTTTTGGTTTAAAAACACCATCACAAATAGTAACAAAAACTGCTGTTCCTAAAGCAACCCTTTGGTATTATACTTTGTGCTAAGTGTAGATTTTCTATAGTCCCCAAGGAAACCCTGGAAGATGGATGTTATTATTCTCATTTTACAGATGGAGAAACTAAAACTCAGAGGTCTTAAGTGATTGCCCAAGGCCACCCAGCAAGTGTCAAGAGTTAAAATCAAAACTATGTTTGTGTGTAAGAGAAACATAGATATTCTTAACACAATTCCACACCCTTTCTCAAAACTAAAGCTGGAATAATAAAAGATAATTTGACCTAACTATAAATATACCATTATCAGATGTATATTTACATTTTATTATAGAATAATATGATTCCCACAGATAGATGGGCTATAACCATACAGCCCCCAGAACCTATACTTAAACGTTTGCATTATTCCATGAATCCATAAAGTAAAAAGTTTTGGAGAGAGTTGAAACATAAAGTCTGGGAGAAAGAAATAAAATGAAATGCATCATTTTAGCAATCTTGACTTATGCATACATGGGAGAAATAGCCAGATCTCCTTGTCATTAGAACTTCTACCGTATGGATAAAGAAAGCTCTTGCTATCTTGTTCTATCCCATGGCACAGCTGGCTCACAGCATTTGGGAAAAGAAAGATCCAAATAAAAGTTGACTTTCATTTTTAGAGTTGTTTAAATTTAGAAATTGATGCAGAATTACAAGCAGTCATGAAGACGAGAGTTTTCTTTCTATTTGAGAAAATAAAAAATGTATTTAAATGCTGTATCCGAACAATAATTTTTCCTTCCATTAGGTGTCAAAGAAAAATGGTTCTTCCATAAAACTTATAACAAAAAACTTTGTATAGTGTATTCTGTTAGCATATAATTAATTTAACTTCTACATATGATTAAACTCCATATAGTCCTTATTCTCTACTTTTATTCTGATTGACGGATATATCTGTCATAAATGGATAGGAAAAAACTGTTGAGAAGACCAGAATTTTTCAGCCCCTAGTTTCTTGTATAATCTTATTTTTCATTACATCCTGCCATTACTTTAATTGGGGTGTTCCTTTATGAAAATATAATTTATGTATGTTTTATTGAGATATTTTCCCTCTTTATTAAATTAGAATTTGAAGAAAAAAAAATATTTTTATTACACTTGTTTCTAATCCTTAACTCAGTGATATACTTTCATTGGGGTGCATATGCCAAACTAAGAGTAAAAAAAAGGGGAAAGAAAACCAATAATTTTGACTTTGGAGAATATTAGGATGCAAATTAATGCATTTGTTGAATAACACTTTTTTTTAAGTATCTGCTATGGGAAGTCATCAAACAGAGAATGATTTCTTCAAGTGCAGGAGTTTAAGGAAGAAAGTACCAACGGGCATGAAACTGTGTAGTTAATCATGAAGTTCCATTCCCAGTATGCATGCACACAATCCACTTCTCAGGGCTAGCTCTTAAAACATTGGGATGAATTCACCCTAGGAAATCCCATTCTCAGGTTCTTTCATAAAGTTCATTGAACTCACGCTGTGTACTCATTTATTAAATTACGTTCTCAATCAGTATCTGGCAACCCAGGGTGCGATTAATCTTGAAGTGAGGAGCTGGCTTATCAAAAGCTGGTCTCTCCAAGACCACAAAGAGATAGTCTGGTCTTGGAAATGTGAATACTTGTTTTTTCTACCAACATAGTATATTTTTAATAGGCCTTTAACTCTTCAGTTTTTTTGTTTGTTTGTTTTGTTTTTTGTTTTTGTTTTAGGTAAACATGACATTACAAATACAAGACTATAGCCTCAACTTCAATGTTGCCATTAATTTTGAAGCAAGTCAAAATTAAATCAATTTTTAAAACTGCAGCACCAACACAGGTCTCATTGGCCTCAGTTTTTATTGAGTGCAAATTTAAATGTGTCACGACTGATAGGAAAGCAACAATTCCATTAAACAAACCTAATTTCCAAATAGCATTTAAGGAAAAAGGAAATGGAGATAAAAATAAATAAAATTGAATAGGGGAGTTGATTTCATGGCTTATAAATGATGTACCTATTAGCAGAGTCATAAAACAAGAAAACAAGGTAATTGGACTGACTGCAAGAAGGAGAAAGTTATGTAAATGAAGACAGCCTTGTTAAAATAATCAAGACAAAGAGATTCACTGATTTAGAAGGTAGCAGTTTTTGAATTGCTGCTATAATTAATTCTTTTCTTTTGTAAGCTATTATTTTCAAGGGTCAGTTTCACTAGAAACGAATTAAGGTGAGTTGGAAATAGTATCCACATAAATTGAAGTTTTTATATACTCTGGAAATTCTCAGAGTATATAAAGTAATATGACTCCCTTTTATTCCCCAACTACCATGTTTTAATAAGTACTCTAACTGATGATAGAGAATTGGTAGAACTCACTACCTCCAGTTCTAGAAATGCTGCTGACAGCTAAGACCTCTCATTTATGGTTAGAGGTTTATGAATCAGTATGAACCTGTTGTTAAAACTACACTATTTTCATCAGCTAGGAGCAATGAACATACTAGAGTATTCAACTTAGTTCTGAAGTGGAAAAAAGTTCTGATCTCAAGAAATATATAACATATATGAGATTATTTTTAAAAAATACTAAGAAATAAAAGACAAATAATTTCTCCCACTTCCATGTACCTGAAAGCATATATATCTCAACATATCCACACATATATTTCACATATGAAACAAAATAAGTTACAAAATTTTAGTGAAAATAGTGAATCTATGTTCATTTTGGCAAAATTAAATGAATTTATATATGAAAACAGAGATGACGTGTTCCAAAGGACTTACTTATTCTAATGCATTTTGCAGCACATTTCAATATTCCCTTACTTATGGAACACTAAAAAACAAAACAAAACAAAACCTGTCTTTGAGTTCACTGTGACTTCATTTATAAAGAATAAAGTCATGTGTACAGTTTTTGCATCGGGGTAAAAGCAACAACTCTGAGTAGATTGTTGACACTGAGAACCGAGGCCAAGAGATGTTACATAATTTGTCTGAGCTCCCATAGTCACTTCCTGGAGGAGCTTGACTTTGAACCCTGCTCTTAGCCACTCAATTGTACTACAATAATGTTTCAAACAAGATGCTTAATTCTATCTTCAATGATGCAAGGAACTGGTTATTTATCAAACTGTAGATACTTTTTCTTTCACCTTATGCCCACATACTCCTCATGGACATGATATGTTTGAAGATACATGTTTGTTAATACTGACTCCATCTTAAAAAAAAATAGTGTTTGAATATTTATGCCAAATTAATGGGTAACAGCTCAGACATTTTATTCTATAGATACAGACTTTCTGGTTATAGCTATGATTACGTTTCTATTTTATTCTATTGAACCAATTTCTGTAATTGAATACATCTCACCTCATCTAGGGAAAGTCACCCATCATTTAGGGTGCATCTTATTCCGAGAATTATTTCTTGAAGTGAGAAGAGACAAGTACAGGAAGTTAGAGCTAGTAGATTTTTAAAACTTTGAATGTAAATATTAAGTAGAGTTTAGTACATTACACAAAACTTGTGATCATGTTAGATATATTTATGACTATCTTTTAGGCTTTTGTTATTGAAATTAGAAGATGAAAGGAGAATAGTTCAAATATTATTTTGTCTAAGAGTTAGATCATATAAATGTAGACGTTATAAAAGTCACAATGTCTAGATGCAATGGAAACTTCATGACTATATCTCTTTTAAATCTAATTCAAAGTGGTACCTTTAAATATTTTTCTTAATTCATTTAAAAATGAGTTTTTCTTTAATTTCAAAATTCTATTTAAAACAACTAGGACCTCACGATGAAATAAAACATCAATATTTGAATAGATAAATGGATAAACAAATAGGCAATTAGCAGAAGGGAGAACTGAATGATATAATCGAAATATGTTGAATCTTACTTGTAAATATAGAGATGCAAATTAAAATCCCCCTTTTTCTTAATTTGCAGAGTAACATAGATAACATTCAATTCCTATGACTATGCAATGATATGGGAATCCTAAAGAATAGCAAGTATATTATAAATGCCTATGGTTTCCTAGAAGTTAACTAAATAATATGTATAATTGACTTTTAAATGTTTATAATTTTTATTCTAGTGTTTTCATTTTAAGGAAGGAATTCCAAGAAAACAATTAAGAACATAAAAATGCCTACAAAAATATCTTAAATGGCATTTTTAAAAACATTTAAAAATGCAAGTTTAATTTCACAAAACAAGAGAATAATTCAGTGGAATATGTTATAGTCATGGATACCATATTAGATAGCCATTAAAATTATGTTCATAAATTAATATAAAATAAAATCTTTATAACATTGTTTTAAAAATAATATTAGAAAATAAAATCTCAATTATATAAAATACATATATACATAGGAAAATCAGGATTGTAACAGTGCAAGCAAGAGTAAATATGTCTCATTGGTGAAGTCCATAGATTATTTTTATTAACTTCTTTATCTTTTTAAAATTTGGGATTGAATATATATTACTTTAAAAATGAAATGTTTTATGTATGTGTCTATGCATATGTATGCATGTATATACACACATATATAAATACAAATGCATATTTATATTTTATAAACCTTTGCTATTTAACCACAAGATCCTTTGGGTTATTTTTCTTTTGTCTTTTACACTGACATTTTCATCTGCAGTTTCAGTTTGAAAACATTGCATTAACAAATATTTCAAAAGCACACCATTGTTCTCTCAATTTCTCAGTCTACAAAGTAGCTTTTGCTTATCAAATATTAATAAATGATTGGTCACTAGTTTATTTTTTTAAAAAATTTATAGGTTCTTTTTAATCTATGCCTTTTCTATCTCAGTATATGACTATAGTTATGAAAAATGTCACTCCATCAGTTTGTACTGGGTTTGTTTCAGTTAAGGGCATTGATTTTCTAAGAGGACAATAACTTTGTCTATTATCGAATTGATTGACAAAACATATAGCTCTATTCTTAATAGGCACTGTAACCTATATGATCATATATATATATGGACATTCAGTGGACATTTAGTTTCCATGTGTTTATATATATATATAAACTTTAAACTCCTCATTTTATATCAAAAAAGAAACTGACTTTTATAAACATTTAAAAATGATTCTCTGAAATTTATGTTGTCTAACATTTCAATAGATCAGTGATTTTCCAAACATTTTTATGGGAGTAGAAGCATTTCTAAAACTTTACATAAAGATGTAGTTCCATAGAGTAGCAGTTAGCACATTTGCTTTACACACAGAAGATCCTAGGTTCGTGCCCCAATGGAGCCACAGTCCCTGGTCTAAGGCCAAGCCACCCCGAATGAGCCTGATGTCTAATCTTGGAAGCTAAGCAGGGTCAGGCCTGGTTAGTACTTGGATGGGAGACCACCTCGGATGACCAGGTGCTGTAGGCATAAATAATAAAATAAGGAAATAAAATTTTACATAAAACCTAAGGGTTTCTTGCTTGTATGGATTCCACTTCAATTAGCCCCATTCTTCATCTCTCTGAAAAAAGCCTCTAGGACATTTCTAAGAATCTTTTGGAATGTGCAGAAGACCATATAAAAATCACTGCTCTGGACTTATCAAAGATAAGAGTATAATTCATAGTGTATCTAGACCAAGTTTCAAGTAAATTATGTTTGTTATATCGTCTATGTTTTATTCACCATGAGAAACACCACCACAAAATATACTCTATCTAGAATGAGCGTGTTTCAGGTCATAGAGTTCTATTTAAAGACTCATGAGAGAAGTTTGTTTCAGGTCTAAGTTTCAGGAAAATTATTTTCTGTAAAGACACCATGAATCAGGTAACAGTTTTTCTCATTGTGTTGACTGCCAGGAGGCTTAGAGAAATGAAAAACTCTACAGCATGGCATGGTATAAATTCTTGTGAATTAATATTAACTAACTTTGTTATATTCCCACCCATCCTGTCCCTTTATTCTCAAACTATTTAAAAAATATATATATATATATTTTTAGTTTCAATGAAAATTAAAAACAAAGCTAATTCCTTTTTCTAGTTTTATTGAGATAGAATTGATAATAACACTGCATTAGTTTAAAGTGTACTATATAATAATTTGATATATGATCATATTGTGAAATGACTGCCACTATAAATTTAGTTAATACCCATCATCTCAAATAGCTACAAATTATTTTTTCTGGTGATGAGAACTTTTAAAATTTACTTTCTCAGCAATTTTCATATATACAATACAGTGTTGTTAACCAGAGCAACCATGATGTATACTATATCCCCAGAACGTAGTTATCTTATAACTAGAAGTTTGTATTTCTCGATCCATTTCTTTCAACTCCCAAATCTCACCTCAGGCAACTACCAATCTGTTCTCTGTTTCTCTGAGTTTATTTTGTTTTATTTTTTTAAGATTCCACACATAAGTGAGATCATGTAGTCTTTGTCTGACTTTTTTTCGTTTAACATAATGTCTCGAGCTCCATCCATGTTGTCACAAATGGCAGGATTTTCTTCTTTTATATGACTGAATAATGTTCTATTGTGTGTGTGTGTGTATGTGTGTGTAATATTTTCTTTATCTATTCATTCTTCAGTGGACATTTAGTTTCCATGTGTTAGCTATCATAAATAATGATGCAATGAATGGAGATAGTGATTTTGTTTCTTTCAGATATATAACCAGAAGGAAAATGGTTGGGTCATATGGTAGTTCTCTTTTTTTTTTTTTTTTTTTTTTTTTTGAGAAGCCTCCATACTGTTTTCTACAGTGGCTATACTAGTTTATGTTCCCACCAATAGTGCACAAGGTTCCTCCCCTTTTCTCCACGCCATTATCAATGCTTGCTGTCTCTTGTCTTTTTTATGATAGCCCTTCTAACTAGCTATTCTAAGGTAATATTATAGTCTTGATTTGCATTTCCCTGATGAATGTTGGCTAATGTTGTATAATTTTTCATTGATTTGCTAGCCATTTGTACGTCTTCTTTGTAAATATGTCTATTCAGTCCTTTGCCCATTTTTTAAGCAAATTGTTTAGTTTTTTTAGTTTTTGTTTCTTTTTGCTATTGTGTTATGAGTTCTTTATATATTTTGAATATTAACCCTTCACTAGATATGTTATTTGAAAATATCTTCTCCCATTCAATAGGTTGTGTTTTCATTTTGTTGATGGTTTTCTTTGCTGAGCAAAAGATTTTTGGTCTTTAAATGTTTTTTTTGTTGTTGTTGTTGTTGCCTTTGATTTTGGTGTCAAATTTAAAAAATCATTGCCAAAGAATGATGTCAGGAAGTTACCCCCTTTTTTTCTTCTTTGAGTTTCATGATTTCAGGTCTATGTTCAAGTCTTTAATTCATCTGAGTTGATTTTTTTCTATAGTGTAAGATAAGGATCTAGTTTTACTCTTTTGCATGTGGCTGTTCAGTTTTCTTGACGCCATTTGTTCAAGTAACTATCTTTTCTATGTTGTATGTTTTGACTCCTTTGTCATATAGAAACTGACCAAATATACTTGAGTTTATTTCTGGTATCTCAATTCTATTTCATTGATCTATGTGTCTGCTTTTATGTCAATACCATACTGTTTGATTACTATAGCTTTGTAATATAGTTTGAAAACAGGAAGTGTGATACCTCCAGCTTTATTTCTCAAAATTGCTTTAGAAATTGAGGGTTTTAGCTATTTGAGGCTTTTTGTGAATAATTTTAGTATTATTTTTTCTATTTGTTTAAAAAATGACTTTGGAATTTTGAGAAGGGTTGTATTGAATCTGTAGGTTGCTTCAAGTAGTAAAAACACCTTAACAATACTAATTTTTTCAACCCGTGAACAAAGAATATCTTTCTATTTTTTTGTATCATTTTCAATTTCTTTCATCAGTGTCCTCCAGTTCTCAGCGTACAGATATTTCACTTCCTTGGTTAAAGTTACTACTAGGTATTTGATTTTTTTTTTTTTTTGATATAATTTATTTCTTCAGATAAGCTTTCTGCTTTCTTCTTTCTTCTTCTTCTGGGACCCCTATAATGTGAACATTGGTCTGCTAGATGGTGTCTTCTAAGTACCTTAAGCTATTTTCACTCTTTCTCATTCTTTGTTCTTTTTACTCCCCTTGTTGGATAAATTCTACCTTGTCTTTGAGTTTATTTTTCTTTTCTTATGCTTATTCTAGTTTGTTGTTGAACTTTTCTAATATTTTTTTTCAGTACATTTATTATATTCTTCAGCTCTGTGATTTCTGTTTAGTGATTTACATTTTTTTCTGTCTTTGTTGAAATTCTCACTTTGCTTAATGCATTTTTCTCCTTACCTTGGTAAGCATGTTTGTGATCATTATTATGAACTTTTTGTCAGGTAAATCACTTACCTCCTTTTAATTAATGTTTGCCTCTGAAGTTGTATCTTGCTCTTTTGTTTGAAACATATTTGAAACTTATCATTCAACAATGCCCTGGTTCTTGGTTGTCTCTCGAAAATTTGAGATTGTCCAAGCAGCCTGTTTTATTTTTAATGGCTCCCAATACTGGAGGATGTACCAAGACCTGGCAGTGTACCAAGAAGGGAGATCACAGCAAGTACCTAGATGCAGGTAGATTCGAAGCTAGACCCTCAGGTAACAGCTTTTAATGTATTCAGTAGGCTTCCCCCCCACCCTCCCAGGGAAAGACTGGGCAATAGTCCTTTCTGTCTGTTCTCTCTGCGCTGTGCTTGAGAACTGTTGTTTTTTTTCTTTTTTTTCTTTTTCTTTTGTTGTTGTTTTGTTATAGTGTTGTTGGACCTGTGAATGCCAGCCACACTGGACACCAAATCCAGGCAATCAACAAGTACATCCCCTGGGCAGCATCCTGCAAAAGTTGAGGAATCAGAAGTGTGCATAGGCTTCTTCCAGAGAAACATTTGTGACCTGGAATGTGTTAGAGAGAGAATGTGGAGATGGCACCTGGTTTACAGGAAGGATTGCAGTTAGCTCCTAGATGTGTGTTAAATTATAAGCCTGACCTTCGTGTAGCAGCTTTTAAACTATGCAAATAGGCCTCTTTCAGGGAAAGGCTGTGAGAAAGGTATTTCTATCTGCTCCCTCTATACTGAGTCCTGAAGGAAGAGCCACAGCAAGATCTCACAAACCTGTTAAGAACTGTTTCTTTGTTTATTAGTCTTATGGGTCCTACTAGAATCCAGCACTAGGTATTTGGGGAGCTCATCCCTCAGATGGAAATCCTAAAGGTTGAGGTGTGAGATGTTGGGTTCAAATCTTTTGTGCCTCAGGGAGAAGCTGAGAGTTGTAAGTTTTTTTTCCCATTGTACGTCACTGTGCCAAGAGTAGGGTTTATGGTGGGAGTGTGTCTCAGCTTTTCTTACCCATTTTGATGTGGGTATTTTCTCATTCATCTATGTGTAGACGTTGCTCAGCTAATTTCTTTTGGAAAAATTGTTTTGTGTGTAGCTATAGATTAAAATGTGTGTATATTTATAAATATATGTATATGTTTTTTTAGACTGTCTCCAGAAAATTTAAGGTTAACTTCATTGCTAATATTTTTCTGAATGTATTTACTAATATTCATTCATTCATTCATTTATTCACATATTTGTTCAGAAAAATGTGATAGTATGCCTAAACATGCCCAGCTCTTTGTGCAAATAGGGTTGCTACAGTGAGTTGGACTTAGCTCTTAATTTTACAGATTCAAAAAAGCTCTTTTACTACAACTATCAAATATTACTGTAAGTCATATTTTACTCATAGTCCACAGCTTTCCAAGAGTTTGTTTTACTACATTTTAAGGCACTCAATGAATTAAAGTCAAAATTGAAATCTATTTAACTCAGATACGTAAATGTTTAAAAAATGAAGCCAATATAATTTTAAATCAATAAAGCTTATGTACATTCTTGTTGACCTTCTTTTAAATACATTATGTGATTTTATTGTCTCTAATATATTTTGTTAAAAACCATTCAATGAGATGATTTGGTTTAGATTCAAGGCCCAAGCAATTAGCCTTGATAAAATACTGTAAACTTTTCTTAGAAAAAGAAGATTTATCTCTTCCCAAACCATATATGTATACATTGTCTGATTAGATATCAATATCCATTAGCCATAGCAATGAATTTGCTTGCCTACTAATGCTATTAACATATTTAGAAATAATTATAAACTATTAAATCACACTCAACGTACCCAATTTTAAATTAAAGTAAAAACAAGATGATTAATAAATTAAAATTTTATGAAAACAAACTTATAAGTTTTTTTCCTCCCACAGTCAATTCTCTAATTTAAGTTTTCAGTACTGTTTATTTTTATGAAGATTTATTTTAAAAAAGAAAATAAAGATTTTATATTTCACAAAATAATATAGTTGCAAATCCCGATATAAAAACAAGATCATAAACTGAATCATGTAGATTTTAAAATTAATACCTTCTTCAAAGCAATTTCCCCCTTTAAAATATAATTACTAATTCTACCTATAACATCTTATATTTTAGAATTGAAATAAAAACATATATTATCATTATTGATTAATGTATTAGAAAAATTAATTTTAACATAAATTTACATTTACTCTCTCCTAATGATCTCTATAAGGAGGAAAAATGGTGTACAAAAGAATCAATGTGATTTTTTTTCCATTTTAAAAGCAAGACTATATTATACGCTCTCAAAAAAATGTATTTTTCTATGTTTTTCTCCTAAAAATAGAATTTTACAAGCTGTAAAGCCTTAAAAATATAGTGGAGTGAAGTAAAATTTAGGAATTACTATTGCTTAATAACATTTATATTATTTAAATTAGACTCATTTGACTTTACTTCAACTGACATTTTTTTATAGAAAAGGCCATCTTATTTACCTGACCCAGAAACCTCATACTGTACCACTTGTTAATAAAGTCATTACTGAGATTCTAAATACTGAAATGAATTACATCAAAATCTGATAGTATTGTTTGGCACTATCTGATAGGCGATTTAACAAACCAAAACATAAAAATATGCCTAAGCAATTTTACATAGCAGAATCTAAAATGTTTTTTTAAATATGTTCTTATATTACAATTGGTTGAAATGAAATACTGCTGTATCCATAGTTAGGAATAAACAGAGATTTATAAAGATGAGACTATGGTGATTGCAGTTAAATGACCATTCATATGTATTCTTATTTATTTCTGAAAAATAAGAGTGTTATTTATGCAAAATAATCATAAAAAATAATTTGGCAATCATTAAAAATAGAAATTTGATTGTCAACATATTTCATAAATTAAAAATAATAAAGTAATTTTCACATTAATATCTACCCAACTCATTTTTAAAAACATAATCACATGTCAATCCAAGGACAGCTAGGCCACAAATGAATCAATAGCTTATATATCTTGAAAGAACAGAGGTATCTTTAGCACTGGTTAACTGTCCATACCCAAGTATACTGAATGATGGATTAGTTTGCATAGGGAGAGATATCTTAAGATTTTTCTTGTTGTACCACACTTCTTAGCCTTGTCCTTTTCAAAGTTGCATTATTTATGTGGTCATAAATGTAGTAGAACATTCATAAAATTTATGCCTTACTCAAAATGGAGGAGAGTAGATATATTACAGAATAATTATCTAAAAAGAGAGATACTTAACTAGAGTAATGATTAAACTAACAAAATACAGTTTATTAGAATAGCTACCATTACTGATTTATTATTATAGCCTAGACCTTATGCTAACATTTTATATATATTATCTCATTTAACCTTTGCAAATATCCTATTGAGTAGTTCTTGATATTCACACTCCACAAATGAGGGAAGTGCTCATATTTTTTTTTAAAACTTGCCTTAGCTCAATAGGTACAAAACCGGCAATTCAAAAACAGACCTGGTCACAAAGACAGTATTTATCCTCCGTGTTACATTGCCTTTCATCTAAGTTTCAGAAATTTTATTATGAGTTCATAAAAGAAGAGAAAAAGCAAATATATGTAAACAAGGCAGGGATTTTGTTTTCAGTAAGTATCATATACTTGCTAAAATCTTTTAAACTATCATAGGCTTCAAATATAAGTAAAGTGTCAAAAACAAAGAATTCAATAGTTCTTAATTGATGACCTCAATGCACCCACCTGGAGTTTTGCATTAAATTCTGGGAGCAGCACTTTTGAAGGAACATTAACAAGAGAGCTGCCATAAAACAAGGGTAATAAGAATGTAATAACTGTTACAACTGCCTTTATTTTAACACAGGCTATGTACTTGGTGCTGTCTTTGTATTTTATACAGTTTTCTCTTTTAATCCTCACACTATTTCTGTAAACTGGGTGTGATATTCCTTATTTTACAAGAGAGAAAAGTAGAGCTAAGAAAGATTATGTAATTCTCCTGAGGCCACATGGTTAATATATATTAGAGCTGGAAAAGGTCTCTGGAGACCACACAGCTATTATATGTTAGAGCTGGTGTTTATCCAACAACAAAGTCAGGACACTTTCTATTATACTGCCTTACAACGTTGAAAGGAATTGAGGAAGTTTAATACTAAAGAAGACAAATATGAGGATTAGGCTTATATTCTTGCACAGTTTCAAAGAACTAAACTAGAAGCAACTGAAAAGCAGTAAAAGAGACGTATTTTTTTTAACAGTAACAATTTTCTATTGACCAGGCAGGCCAGTTAGAATATGTTGTTTTAAGCCATGCCAAGATGATAACTTGCCAATTGTTGCTACTTTTCCCTCACATTGTCTCATTTTTGATTTGAGGGGTTTTTATTTGTGGTTCTCTTATCCTGAAGTGCTCTTTGCTTGCATCTTCTATCTGAGGAAGAAACATATTGTTCTTGGAAAAGTAACCCTGATCCCATTTTCACATTGCACTTGCTTATTTATTTTTAACTTTGATTGTTTTTCTCCCTTAATATAATGAATATTCCAAGAGAACATAGATCAGAACTATGAGAGGCACAGAGCAGGCAGTGAATATTTATGAATACTGAATAAATGTTGTTGAAGCTATTCATGCCTTAGGTGAAGTATCATTGGATTAAGTTCCCATTCATTGTATGAATCTGACTCTCCTTTTAGCCTAATAAATAATGAAGTCAGCAAATGAGACACGGTCTCTATAAGTACTGCACTGTGTCTTCAAAACAACTTAAAACTTTATAATAGTTACACCAAAATAATGTTTAAGCATGTACAAGTAAATATAAAATTATATCGTAGGACTTGTAAAGAAACAGTAAGAATTGTACAAGAGAGTTGGGATAGTTTTAATATATTAATTGTTAACTGGATTTAATACTAGTGTTCAAAATTCATATGCCATGCTCCTTGCATATTATCCTGTGTAGGCAACATGGCAATAAGATGCTATTTTTAGTGCACATTTATAAAAAAAAGTGTGCATTAGCACCATAATATACAGAATTTTCTTAATACTTTTGATATGTACAAGATACTGAAGAACTTTACAAGTGTTATATCTCTTTTAATCCTCAAAACACATGTATGAGATTATCTTTCTAAGTAATAATTCTCCCATTTTACAGATCAGGAAAGTGGGGCATAATAGAATTAAGAAATTTTAGTAAATTTATACAATTTATAAGTGATAAAGTCCTATTTTGACTTTAGGTCGGTCTGACCCCACAGTCTCACTATTAAATGCTAATCATTACACATTATATAATCCCATCTTAAGGGTGATTAGAGCAAGAGGGAATATATTCAATGTTACCCAGAGTAGAAACAGAAAACTGAACATTATTCTATTTTTTTAAATTTGAGATTTATACATGAAGAACTAACTTTTGAGGTCAACTTGAACTCAGTATTTCTTTCTTAGGTTCTAACATATACTTTGGGGAATTATTACAAGGAAAAGGGAGAAAACTACATCTCTTTATGGTGATATATCTCATTGCAACTCATTTTCTTCTCAAAATACCCTAATGTTTGAGAGGTTCTCTGCAGAAGAGGAAGTATCTTATGCTGTGAAGTTATAGGAAAGAAGTAAGATCAATGGATAGATGTTACAAGGAAAGCAATTTTGGCTTAATGGGAGGGAGAAATTTCTATCAAGTTGGAAAATGAGCTGCCTTTAGAATTGTGACTGACATTTAACGAAGAAGCACTTTTAGAGACAAGGAAACTATTATTAAAGTTATAGAAAAGGAGTCAGCAAGATTTTTCTTTGACAGTACAAATAGTAAATCTTTTAGTCTAAGCTGGCAGTATGGTCTCTGTTAAAACTTCTCGATAATGCCTTCGTTAGTGCAAAAGCATCCATAGACATTATGGGAGTGAATGGGTGTGGCTGTGTTCTAATAAAATTTTGTTTATACAGACTACAGGCTAGATTTGGCTTTGGGGTGAAGTTTGCCAAACCCTGCTGTAGAGTGCACTAATCACTCTGTTAATCAGGATATGATCACCATTGTGACAAAACCTTCAGATTTCAGGGGCTTAATACAGGGATTGGCAAACTAGGCCCCACAGGCCTATATACCTCACAGCCTGTTTTTGTATGACTCACAAACTAAGAATAATTTTCAAATGTCTTTTTCAAAAGACATTTTCAAAAATCTTAAAGGAGAAAGAGAACAAGTGACCGAGATGGTTGTGGCCCACAAATCCTAAAATTCTTACATCGTTGTCTTTTTACAGAAAAAGGTATGCCAACCTAAGCAGATATGCTTTGTTTGACCGCTTTCCTCCAAGCCAACTCAAGGAGTCAGACCCCTAGCATCTGGGGACCAACATGTTTAGCATTGTGTGGGAGGAAAAGCATGAGAAAGACACTTAGTATACATAATCTCTTATTGAAGAAGTGATACTCATTTTTGCACACATTTCATTAGCCATAACCAATCATGTGTCTCTGCCTAGATACAAAAGAGCTATAAAATATGTTTGGTTGAACACTGGTACCTACTTCATACTTGAAAGAAGACTATGAACTGTTGGTGATCAGAAAGTTGTCTTCACCACACAGATGGAATATGTAGATTAGTTTGGAGTTTGAAATAGATATACCTTGTGAACAAAAAAGGAGTAGTGTGAAGACTGATAACTTCACTGACCAAAAGTAACCTCACAAGGTGATCTGATCTTAAATTCCTAACTGGGATAGGTCATGGTGGGTAGTCATGCCCCAGGCCTATAACTTGTTAGTAAAAGGATTATCTTTGCCTTAAGCAAACCCTGTCTACTGGTCTTGTAAAAGTGGGTTAATACACCTTTGAAATTCCAGAGTAATCTTTTTCAGACCCCTCAGATGCATAACAACCCTCAAGGGCAAACATAATCTTATTAACTATCCTGTAATTCAATTATAGAGATCTCCTACCCTTGCTTTCTCCCACCTTTTTGTAATCTTTCTCATGTTCCCTCCTTAATTCCAAATGTATAAAAGAAACTGCCAAATTATCATTCTCTGAAGCATTTGAGATTTTGCTTTCCAGCATGTCATCAGTTTGGCTCAAATAAACTCAAACATTCTCTACAGGTTTGGATGTTTTTATATCAATAACAGGCATTTCAATTATAAGACATGATATTTCTATGTTTCTATAATCCTAAAATTGTAGAAATGTAGTATCTATGAGCTAGATAGAGGCTGGTTCTTCCTAACACCATCTCTCCTAACTTCTTGCTTTTCTTTGATCAGAAATGGCACCAGGGTTCCCAAAACATAATATTTAATAACTTTTGCCTCATAAAGCTCTTCATGTATTTATGACTATATAAGGAACCCCAGCAGGATGCACATATATGAGAAAATTACAAGTTTGAATCTCATAAGATATATGTCCAATGAATTAGAAATAATGCAATTATATATATATATAAAATAAAATCTGGATTTGAACTAAAAGCATTTGGTTTTAAAGTGTTGTGGTGTGATCAATTCTAAGACCCACAGAGCCAGTTGAGATGAATTATGAGCCTTTATGAGCCAGCGGGCTACTGACTCTCTACCACGCAGGGTTTGAGGAGATCAGCCTTGAGCTCTCAAAAGAGGCAGCTTATAAAGCCTAGCCACACCCTAGTTAATCATCAAACAAGCAAACAGATTACAGAAGCAGAAGTTGGCCCTTAGCATATCTTTGCCCAGAACTACACCCTTAACAAGAGTATTTCAATTTAGCCTCTATTTTATATATTTTTTCATCTCACTTTATCATATTCACTAAGTAATGCCTTTTGTGACTGATTTTTAGTTATTAGGTTTGAAATTTACAGGGGAGGGAAAAATTTCTCCCTTTTGCCTCTTAGTTTTTACACCTGATCTAATCAAATTGACTGAGATTAACCAAAATTAATTATGTATATACATACATAATGGTACAGAGGTACCATAAGAATACGGGGCCTAAGGACAAATCCAGAAGTTGAAATTTATATGCCATTTGAGCTAAGGAAAAGGGGCGGGGGAAAAGTAGTGGTTTGGACCTCAGAGGCGATGAAGGTATTTATCATTCATGTGGAGATGGAGAAGCAAATGTTTGGTGAACAAATGTTTGTTAACTCATCTTTAACAATGAGATACAGAAAGGACTTTGAATAAATGGGCCTTGTTAGTTTTCTTCCTGTCTATCACATACTAATTATTTTTAAACTATAGTTATCTGTGATGATAATTCCCTTCCTGAATCAGGTCTTTATCTAATTATTTTTGGCAGTTAAGGGAAATATCAAAGGATTTTCCTGAGTCTTCCCTTTGTTAAAAATAACAAACTTAAATAATCAATATCACAAATAAGGCATATTTTAGGGTGACAAAATCTGCTCCCCCTCAGTAACAAAAATAGATAGAATAAAATTTTTCAAAATAATATTTTTCATCACATTATTGTTTTAGTTCTCATTCCCATAGATTTTTACCAGGAGAGAAAGAAAGAGAGAAAGAGAGACATCCAAAATAAATCTTGCTATTTGCTGTAGTAAACATCATTAAAGGTGTGACAGACTAATTGACAGAACTTAAAAAATGAATCTATTTTAAGAGAAAATGGTGTAATTGCTCAAATAATTAAGTAAAAAAGAACAGTGAGAGTAATAGAAACTGGAGACAAGTGATCAACAAAATGGCCATTAAATGAAACAAAATTAAGAGATAAGAAAAAGGACCGAATATTCTGTTGAGAAGAAAATGAGAGAAATTTAAATTCATCTTTGGAATTTACTAAGACAAAAGCAATAATAAGTACACTACAGGATTCAACATCATTGACTAAAGGTACCCTAAAGAAGTAGAATCAAGCAACACTCTGTTTTAAGTTGTCAACATTGTACTTGTACTACGCAATAGAAAAGTTGTTCAATGGCAGCATTCCAGGGTTGGCTGAATTCTTTGAAGCACAAAGTAAAAAAGAGGTAGAATCAAGGTAAGAGATACTTTGTTGTCAACCATTGTTGCATTTCTTAACTATTTTAATATGTATGAAGCATTGTAATATTTCAGGTATGTACATGATTAAAAGACATTATTATCATTAGATTTGAAAATATTATATTTTAGTTAGAAGAATTTCCAAAACAAATTTCTTAAGCCCGGTTTTCTTAGTTTTTAGTATAATATTGTGAGAAACCCCAGAAATAGTCACCAGGCAGTAAAACACATTCTTGGAAGGTTAATAATTTTGTTATAATGATGTAAATGTTGGTTTGAATATTGACTTAGTGGGTTTATTTGTTGTAACAAAGAGAAGAGTCAAACAGCTGGGCACATACAGAGTCAATGAAGCAGAACCTTAGCTACATTCAAGTGTACCAAAAGGAAATTTTTTTTTTTTCTTAGTGGAATCTTGACACAATTAAGGTGTGCTTTAGACAAAGCTGTCACTATTCCTTAGCACTCTCCGATGGAAATGCTGCCTCTCTCCTCATGGTGACAAATTATCCAATCTTTCTGAGATCTAGAGGCTGCTGAAGACATTCTCTTCTCCCTACATTAGTGTGTGCTGACTACCTCTAGACCCTAAAGGTCATGAAATATGCCCTCTGGCTGAGGACATAGCTTCCTTTTATTTTTGATGGTGGGAGACAACGATACAGCGGTTTGTTAAGATATATTAGCACGATAAGTTATATTAAGTTATATTAGGACAATAAAAATTTTATTAAGTTATATTAGCACAATAAAAATTTAAAAGAACTTCAGATCAGTGTGAAGATTATAATCTTTTGGGTATTTCTTCATAATGTTATGATAAATCTGAGCTATTCTACCCATTAGCAATGTCTCCTTATTAGACATCTCCTAAACACTTCCCAGCACACTTCCCTCTCAGGAAGAACTCGGTTTGCATTGACCGAAAAGAAAATAAAAAAAGGTTGAGCTTTTAACTTAAAGGTAGATAGACACAAGAAATCCAGATATCTAAGATAAATTGACCCCAGTTCCTTCTTTCCACCCACCTGAAAAAAGTCTTTGTAATCTTACTTTTTTAATCTATCCCTTTTGTCTTGTCCATCTAAGGTGCAACAACAGAAGGTCATATTTGTATTTTATACAAGTCTTTCATGGCTTTTATTTTTCCTTTTGCTCACTTGTGATGAAGGCCAAGTTTATATCTATAGCCAATAACAGATTCTCTTCTGATTCTGATCCAGTAGGAAGTTCAGGACAATAATAGGCTTTAAAATCTTATACTGAACCACAGAAACGATACAAGTTAAGTTACTCAAAGGGATATTTTATTCAAACATTTAGGAACAAAAATCAACACAATTAGTAGCTACTCTTTGTACCATATCCATATGCCCTCTCCTCACCCTCAGGGCCACATACAGGTCATTTTCTTTCATGCTAATGGCTTTTCTCATCTCTCTGCCTAAGAGAATTCTCTGGCCGCAGAGTTATGAACATAAAGCAGGAAAAATGCACTATGAAACTAACATGAGACCTCTCCACCAGGGCAATATCAGTGTACTTTGACCTTTTAGTCTATGGCCATGCCACCCTGAATGTGCCTGATCTTGTCTGATCTTGGAAGCTAAGCAGGGTTGGGCCTGGTTAGTACTTGGATAGGAGACCACCTAGGAATACCAGGTGCTGTAGGAGTTTAAAAAAAAAAAGAATACCATCATGACCTTTTTTATATGATGGCTCAGGGTCCCCAGAGAGATTGTTACAAAATACTAAGGCAAAAGCAGCAAAAATTCTTATATTTAGTCTCAGAAATTATGTATGATCATTTCTGTTGTGCATTTCTACACTATTCTTTGGTCAAAGCAGTTATAATGCAGCCCACATTAAAGCAGTCATAATGTCTGTGAATAAATAGATCTCATTCCCAATGAGAAAAGTGTCAAAGAATTTGAGCTCACCTTTATTTCACTACTCCACGTTTTCTTGGGTAACATCCAATTGAAATACTTTTATCCATATCCTTGACTCAGGTCTACGTTTTTGGAGGAACCAAAGCAAAGCAGTATGATCTTTGTTGGTTTCTCTTTAAGATAAAAGTATTGCTTTGGTGGAGCAGTAGCTTTCATGCCAGCTTATTGATTGATTATGAATTATTTAAAAATATAGTTTAGCCTATGCATTTTTTCTTATTAATGGGATCATTTATGTTCTTCTAACAGTTACCCACATTTCTCAAGAAATAAAAAGTTGTTGTTGTTGTTGTTGTTGTTTTTTGCTTTTTATTTTAATTTTGCATAGATAAATTTAAATGGTCCTATTAGATAGTGGCGAAAATGAATCAGGCTCCCTTAGTAACCAGTAGCTATCAGAGAAGTCTAACTTTTTCAATTGCCAGAGTAGCCAAAGAATAAAAATCTCCATTTTAGAAACATTATAAACAACACTATGAACATAAGTTTCAGGATGCTAATACCAGCCCATTATGTATTCATTGCAAAAGATCTTATAGATCAAATCTGAGTATGTAAGAGCTAGTTTTATTAACTGTGATCCTAAGAAAAGATATGGGAAAATTTGGAATAGATGCAAACATTAATAACTATACTGCTAAGATAGCAGTGAAGGGAAGCAAAGTCTGTCATTCCAAAATGTGTCACTTTTGAATGTGAATCATTTTGAGCTAAGACAATAAGGACACAGCAAACTCAGGAAGAACTTTTACCTCTCCCTTAACTGCCTGAAAAAAATTAGAGAGGGGACCTGGATCAGAAAGAAAACTATTCCAGAGATAACATTTCTATCTGAAAGGCTTCCCTGCATGTCAGGGCAAACATCTGATTACCAAACATCTGCTCTTCTTATCTTCCTGTGAACTGCCCTACTGCCCTTTGAAACCCCAGGCCTTCATCTCATTCCTTACCTCAGGATGTTCTGCAAGCCTTAATTGCCTGATTGCCTTTCCGTTCTGTATCTTTGTGAGGCTCTTGTACATATAAAATTAAATTTATCTTCTGTTATTCTGTCTTATATCAATTTAATTATTAGACCAGCCAAAAAACCTAAAAGGGTAGAGTGAGTTCTTTTTTTCTTTTATATAGCACCAAGTAGAATTATTATGTAAAAACCTAATATATACATCACAGGGTAAAATTTTCCTGATTCATGGGGAAGTTATAAATCTAATGCAAACAAATACTTCAACGGTCCTGACCCATGCAGTTCAGACTCAGGGCAGTGTTGCAGTTAAAATGACACAGCCCATGAAAACAGTACAAATTCAAAATAATTCAAGTCCTTTATTTGACTTGTACTTATTGAAACATCATGAAGGTAACAAATAGTGCAAAGCAGAGGTTTTTAAATGTCTTTTTATTTTTCTCTGTCTTTGATACATCTTTCATACCCCATACTTCCCTCATCTCTCACTTAAAAACTGTCTCTTTGAAAATTTTTATCTTCAACCCCCAGGCTGCATGTCTTATAGTCACATATTTCTTTTCCCCTTATTTTCGTTTTTTCAGAAACTGGCTAAATCTCTTTTACTAGGGCTGAAAATTTTGATCTGGATAACTCTCAATGGATAGCAAGATCATATGTAACAGTTGGCAGTCATTCAACTCTCATGCTTATCAAAGACTATACATGTTAATATTTAATTGCTCACCTTCACAAAATCTGAAACCCCAGTGTGGTTTTAAAGTGGGGCATAAAATATGCCACACCAAAATATGCCACTTTGCCATATTTTTTTCAAGCTAATTATTCTTAAGAAACAGCAGACATAGGAAAAGCTCTAAAAAACAAGTAGAAATTGCCTTTTTTGTAGAGAAATTTATGTGTATAAATGGAAATCTCCATTGTTAAAGGCATATCCTACTCTGTACCGAGAGAAGAATGGCTAAATCTCTAAAAACTCTTATCAATAAAGAAGGCAAAGACTTACATCTGCATAGCAATTATCCCCTTGTCGGCTGTGCTTTGTTCGATTACTGCCCATTACTGCTCCTCACTTTGCTTGCTCCCCAAAACTGTCTTTCGCCAAAGATAGTATTTAAAGTAGAGGCTTGGTTCATTTTACAGTATCAGTTTTTTGGGGTATCTTCATGTATATAGAAATATACATGTTATTAAACTTCTGTTTGTTTTTCTCCTATTAATCTGTCTTTTATTAAAGAAGGAGTCTTGCCAAGATCATAAAAGGGTAGAGAGAAAATTATTTTTCCTCTACTAAAATTTCCCCTTAAATCAGGGGGAAAAAAAAAAAAGTTTACTGTCAATATATTAGGTAGCTAGTCAGATATGAGTGACAGGGGAATAAAAGAATAGGGGCCCAGCTTAGAGACCACCCAAAGAACATCTTATTGGTAGTTAGAGAATCCCTCCTGCATCCCCAGAGACAAAGGACAGGAGGGCCATAATCTATGCCTTATTTAATCCGGCTACAAACTCTTGAGCAGAAGACACTACCTTAATTTGCCTATAATTTTAGCTTCAATATAATACTATATTTATGCCTGTAAATTTATGAATCTAATTATAACAGACTGAATTCTGGGTAAGCGCATGTGCACTAAGCAGAGTTATATAGCAGCCAAGTGTCAATCAAAATGACCTCATTTGCCAATCGCTTAAGAACACTTTTGCAACCACCCATCACAGCACTTACCTATAATGCAGACCTCTTCTTCCACCAGGGTTAAGCTCTCTACTTTCTCTAGCTGTAATCCATACTCTCTCTTAGAGGTACGTAACCTCATTTCTACGTGGTTAGCCAATTTTAGGCTTGACCCATCTTCTACCTCATAATATGCTTTTAATAAACCAATATTTCTCATATTCACTGAGGTGAAATTCATTTTCTCATCAGTGATAAGGACCTAGAGATGTGTGTTACCGGAACTCCAAATGCCACAAAGGTAACAAATATACCTTTTAATGCTTTGCCAGACGTACTAAACACCGATAAGCTAATAAAATGAAATAAAGTTATTAGGTATGAAATGGAAGAAATATATATTATTTACTAAAAATATGATTATACATTTAGAAAATCTAAAAGCATCTAAATACAAACTGTAACAGAGTGAAATGCTCAGCCTCTTTGACTCCATCTTGATCAAGGCTGCATTGTTCCCAGGGCCTTCAGGTCAATAGCTTCTTGTGTAAAGGTATACTAATCATTAGAAGAATTCTGCTTGTGGCTGGAGTTTTACAAAAATAGTCCCTTACCTGAAAGTGCCTCTCGGGAGGAGGTAAGGGAAGTCTGTATTGTTTACCATTAATTTGCAGAAATCTCACAATCACACTGACATCAGCTAGGGTCAATAGAATAAACACAATCTTCTTCAGACCCCTGTTGGCTCCCAGATGTCTACCTCTTGCCTCTTCCATTTCCTCTTCCTTTGACATAAAGGAATCTTGAATTCTGTACTTTCTTTCTATAGAGTTTTTTGGACTAGGTCTCCCATCTTCTCGGTTGATGACTCCTTGATCAAGAAATCTTTTCTTATTCCAAATTCTGATATTTTGAATTTTGGCCTTTTGTAGTGTCAGGCACATGGATTTTGGTCTGATAACAAAACTGTTAGAATTAGAAAATGAATATAAATAGAAAGCAAAATTTGAGAATTGATGTGGTTAAATATTGCCACAAGAACCCTGAAGTACTTAGGAATAAATGCAATAAAAAATGGTCAAGACCTATACAGAGAAAACTACAAAATATTGTTAATATGTTTAAAAATATTTTAACAAACTTGGGGAATACTACTTTCTTAGTTTGGAATAATCAGTATTTTAAAGATAATGGTTCCCCCAAAATAAACTAAATTCAGTTCAATCTCAGATAGAAAATTTCTCTCTCAAAAAAAATTAGAAATCAACAATTTGAATCTAATATCTATATAAAAATGGACAAGCTAAATAATATAACAATCTTAAAAGGAAAACAAGCACTACCAAATAAAAAAAAACTTATAAAACTATAATATTAAGATTATGATATTGGCATTTAGATATGTATATAAAACAATGGAACAGAAAAGAGAACACAGAGCTGACCCACATACGCAGTCCCTTGATTTAACACAAGGTGACACTGCAGTATAATGAGGAAAGGGTGATCTTTTAAATAAGTGGTACTGAGTTAATTTGATATCTGTATAGAAAAAATATAAATATAAGAATTTGAATGTCTGGAGCCTGTAGTACTAAAGATATTGACCTGGAGAAGATAGCTCAGCTACCTCAACGTTTTGATTATTATTATTTACTTTCAATCCCCTTGGTGTGTGGTTTGCTTTCAAAGGTACATTAGGTGACAGCAGAATCAAATATTTCACAACCTATAACAAAGATAGACGATATTGCTTCTAATCTGCACTATCTAATTCTTAATATATACTTTATCATTTGTTTCTCTAGTCAATTCCACATAGTAAATTCTAGTCTGAGCATAACTTTTTAAATTATAAAGCTTAATGGAAGTAACAGAGCATCCCCATCTCAAAAACAAACAAACAGACAAACAAACAAAACAATGGCTTAAATAAATTAGAAATTTTTTTTTTTTTTAGCACATTTAAGTCATTATTATATTGGTCAGTTATTGTGGAAACAGAATCTAATCTGGTGACATAGATTAGGAAAGGGTTTGCTAAGAGACATTATATATTCCTTAGTGCATGGAATTAGTTGGTAGGCAGAACTAGGAACAATTCCCAGATTGTTACTGTATAACTGGTCTACTAAGAGAAATGCTGCTAATTCATGCTTTAGAGCGCACAACTTTGTTGCAATTAGAAAGCTACCACATCAGGAAGCCACCACCACTATTTCTAGCCTTCGACAATCCAAGCTCCTCTGCCAGCATACTTTCTAGAAGTTCTGGTTTCCCCAGACTCATGGTGCTCACTTTCTCTAAGTTTCACATGTGGACTGTACATCTGCCTAGTAAAACCATCATTTTTGGATTTCTAGCTACAAGAGACCCTGAGAAATATAGTCCATTCTAGAAGGAGGTTGTAATGAAAATTGAGTCAACCAATCTAGAGCATCTGCCTCAGATTCTATAATGTCCAAATAAAATATAATAATAATAATGATAATAAAAATAATAAAATATAATAATATAATATAATAATATATAACAATAAAAACTGTCATTTTTAAGACTTTGTGCCAGATGAAGCAAATTTATTTCTTCTCATTTATTTTATCTAATACTTTTAACTATTTTTTCTATACACAGATTTTAATATTATTTTATTAAATATACAGAAACCGACTAATAACTAAATGACAATAAAAATATATTTTTAAAACTTTGGGGGTGGCTCCATAGTGTAGTGGTTAGCATGTCTGCTTTACATGCAGAAGGTCATGGGTTCACCCCCCAGGTGGAACCACAGACTGTACCCTGGGTGTGCCAGGGCCCCTGGGTACGCCAGGCCCCGGTGCACGCTTCAAGCATGTGGGAGGAGGCGCCCCAACTTCAGAGATCCAGTTCTTAAGGGGAAAGGGCAACATCCATACGTCAAGGGTGGAAGTGGGGGTGGGGATTAAAGAGGGGAGAAAAAAAAAAACTTTCCAAATCACCAATACAATTATGCAAAGCCAAAGCACGAAACCAGTTCACTGTGGCCTGAGTAATGAGATCCTTTCTACCATTCCTTGCTCTCTCAAAAACTGAAATTGTATCAGTATAACTTAAGGTTTTTATTTTCAAGTTTTAGCTGTTTATTTAAGAGTGGACTAAAACCAACTCAGAGATGTATAAAAAGTTGTGTTAGTTTTAAAGAATGGATACAATTAAAAAACATCATAATCATTACTGACAGGGTGCCTAGATCATTCAAAAGGAAAACACAAATAAACCCCAAAATGTTAATGTTGATGCAGTGAGTCAGAACGTGAATGTAATTTTGCAGAAAATTCTGCCTCCATTTAATTGATATGTGCTTTTGGCAAAATAAGGGAGAATTTGGCCCAAGATTATAGCTTCGACATCTGTGTACTAAGACCTCTGAGCAAGTGTTCCATGTCATCTATATTCAGCATCAGAAAATTTTGCTATATCAAAGTTTTCTTGTCAGTCATGTAATTTAAAATACGACAAAAATATCTTTTAACAACTAGAATAATGATGACTAGATCTAGAAATTGTGGGCAAAAAGTACAATTCTGAACACTAATTATTTTCCTCCTTCATAGACTAAGCAAAGTAATTCTTCTAAACATTCTTTTCTCTTAAAAAAAAAAAAAAAGGTCGGGGGAACCGCCTAAACTTAAAATGTAGGTACGAAAATGAAGAGTGAATGACAGTGTTCCATCCAAAAAAATAGATGATTTATAAGAGCTTTGTTTTTAATAAGGCCGAAGCCAGCTGAGAGACTAAATGATGTGAAACATACTGAAGACCTTGAGAGTTGGTTGAAATTTCACCCAAGAAAAGCAGGACTTAATCAAAGCCACCTTTGTTAAAAAGGAGATTTACGTTCCAATGAAAGCATTCAGAGCATCTGAAATAAGAAGGTAAGAGAAAGAAGGAAACAGAAGTTCTCCGCATATATTTTTTCTCATCAGTGCAGTGTTCTCTGCTTTCCTTCTTGCTCAGCTAGATTACAAAGAAAGGTATTTGGCTCAAAAAAAACCTGTATTATTGTAGTTTATGTACTAAAAGTAGTACAAAGTACAAGTTACTAATACTATAATTGGAAAATAAAAGATGGAAAAATAACATGTCAAAATTTAATTAATAGATCAATGGAATCATTTAAGTATTCTACAAACATAAATGTAACTTAGTGAAGGTAACCACAAGTGATTAAAATATTTGAGATACCTTTTGCTGCCTTTTAAGATGAAAAACTAGATTCTATGGAAAATAACCTCACAGGATGATCTGATCATAAATTTCTAACTGATGGGCAGGTCGTGATGAGTAGTCATGCCCTAGGCTTATAACTTCTTTAGTGAAAGGTTTTTAAGTAAGCCCTGTTCATTTTCCTTGTGCATCTAGGTTAAGGCACCTTTGAAATAATAGCCCTCAAAGGCATGACCACCCTCAAGAAAACACATAATCCTGTTAACTATCCTGTAATTCAATACCAGCCTTACTTTCCTCCCACCTCCATGTAATCTTCCTTATGCTCCCTCCTAAATTTCAAATGCATAAAAGAAAGCTGCAAAACTGTTAATCTTTGGAGCATTTGTGATCTTACTCTCTAGCATTTGTCGTTAGTTTGGTTCAAATAAACTTCTATAAATTCTTTCCACGTTTGGACATTTCTTACATTGAAACTTTTTAGCATTATTTTTATATTGTACAGGTATTCCAGATGAGCACAAATATAATTTTTAATTAATTATTGCTATTAAAATAATTTATTTACATTTAAATATGCATTAGAGATTGGGGTAGGTAATTTTTATACTTTACCCTCTTTTTTATTTGAACTTGATATGTTGGATTTTTTTCACAACTTGGTGACACAGAATGGGCTGAGGGAAGAATATATATTTTATTTCCCTTCCATCTCAATGCTTAGCAAAGTACCAGGCAAATAATCCAATCTTAATAAATATAACTGAGTAAATGAATAAAAGCCATCAAGAAGCAATCTTATCTAGTCATATTGGTGATGCTCTTTTAGACATCAATGTCAATGACAATAATAATGGAAGTAATATAATGCCTATTCATGCAGCTCATTATTTTTTTTACTGTCTATACTAGTTAACCTTTACGTATAAAAATGGATTATTAAAAGTTGACTGTAACTTTGTCGACAAAACAGTTTTGTCCCACATTTGTTTGACTTCAAATCTCACACTTTTAATGTGTTCTCTTAGCAAGAGTTAAATCAGCACTTATTAAAATCATAATAGCGTCAGTAAAAGTGTCAGAGTTGAGATGTATGATCTTAGCCTAAATGATTTTATTCATACTTTTATGAATTTTGTTGAGCCTTGAAATTGTGATGACGCACTACTGAAAAGGTCACAGAAATGTGAAAGGGTTAAAGGATAATCAAAACCTGAAACTGGACAAAGGAAGTCTATACCTTAGGCCTAGTTTCTGGAACCCCTAACCGCATTCTGTTAATCATGAAACTTGTAACAATGAGCTCATACGCTAACTGCCAATTTTAGCCTGTGTAACCCTGCTTGCTTGCGTGGCATGAAAAATAATCAATTGTATATAAGCTGAAAATTACTGTTTGGCCATTGCCCATGGGAACGTAGGCAATCACCCATAGGAACATAACATTCTAACATCAAGCTTTCTGCTTCTGTACTCCCCGCTTGCACACCTGACCAGTGGGTTGACAGGTAGTGAATAGGAGAAAGATGGACCTTTGTGTTTAAGACAGAATAAGGAATGGGATTTAGGGCTTAAAAACCTTGTGTCTTGGCATTTCGGGTCTGCTCCTTTGGAAGGACAGCCGCCGGCTAATAAACTGCCTCTATAATCAAAGCACTCAGGTTGAGTCTGGTTATTCTGGTCACAACAGAAATTTTAACCAGTTAATGAGACACAGTTTACTATCCACTACATGGTTTTCTTTTTTTGCTGAGTCAAAATTTGCTATACTTTGTTCACAATATGTTTCAGTTTCTTTGAATAAGTCCACATAGTAGTAAGTTATATTTGTGTTTTTAATAAAATATCATTTCTTATAAAAAGGGAAAATACAAGTTCCAAGCATTTTTCAGGAAGGAATTATAGGAATTAGATTTTCTATGTGATTACAACTATAGAAAACAATGGGTTGAACTGTATGTAACTATACTGTCACGGAGTGTCTTTATGACAGGCAGAATGAACAATGGAAAGGATTTAGACTTTAAAGACAGAGCTGGATTTAACTATTTCTCTGCTATTTTTTAGAAGTGTCAATTTAGGCAAATTTTATCCTCTGTGAACCTCAAATATCCTCACCTATGAAACTGTCATATTAATACCTAACTTTCAGTGTTCTGTTAAAGATCTGCAGGTTTTTTTTAATGGTTACAATGTTTTTTCTTTTTCGTAATGAGAATCTTTAAGATTTTCTCTCAGCAACTTTCAAATATACAATACAGTATTATGAACTATAGTCACCATGTTGTATGTTTTTATTGTTATCACTGTTGCCATTATCATTATTACCATCATCATCATCAATAGCAAAAACTGGAAACATTTTTTCTCTTATTCTTTCAAAATATAGTCTGTATTTTGTCTTTTTTTCTTGTTATTTTTCTTTCAGGAAAACAACAAAGGTGTTAAGATCGATTACACACTTTGCTTTTCCTTCTGGCCATTTGTCACTGTTGTAAGTAAACAGCAAAATAAAATCTTCTCTTACTAAATGAGACTTTGTACAAATCCCACATAGTCTGTATTTGTAGAAAAAAAGAAAGATCTCTTCTTCAGGTGTCCAGATTTGATCTTCCCATATAAATCAATAGTTACCTATATATACCATTCACTGGTCTTAAACACATACCTTTAGTTACACAATATACACCTTCCATACAAAATATTCAAAGCCTTTTTTTCAATTCTTTTTAAAGAAAATTGTCCCATTCAGTCCGTTACTGTTCAGCTAACTCTTGTATTCCTATGACATACATCTAATTAAGACTTTGACAAACACAATTTAGAACTAGAACTCAAAAAAATATAATTAAAAGGTTTAAATGAAAAGAAAGTGATTTGGGGTATTAAATGTAAATGACATTTTAATTCTAAGAATTCATCAGTTTGGAAGCTAATGAAATTAATGAAGCAAGAAATAAGATGCAAATCCAAAAATTTATATTCCTTGGCTTCACTGGCTGCCCTGGGCAAGCCCTAAAGAAGAATCAAAGTCAATTACATCCATAAGTAATAATTTGGGATGTGCTTTCACTGCATTGTTATATACAATAAGATAGTTCAAAAAGACCTTCTGAACAAGAGGGACATTCATTTGAATATATGTAAGTATGTGTTTGAGCATGTGAATGAATGGATATTAAGGAAATAAAGAGTTGGAAATACAGGATGGATATTATTATTTTAAAAAATAGCCACTTGAGTGCCCTAAAATTCAAAGATGAAAATCTAGAATATAACAACAATAACAACAACAAAATGGAAAATGAAAAACCTTTGGAAATTCTGAAATCTTGAAAAACTATGTTGGCAATCTGAGACAGTAATTATAGGTATGTTTGTAAAATGAGCAATTTTTATTTGTATGGTACATGCAAGACATCATTCAGGGAAAAGTATGCATAATAACCTATTTAACCTCTCATATTATAAGAAAATGTCTACTTTTTTTTTCTTAGAGATTTTAATAAGAGTTTATTTGAGCCAAGCTGATGTCATATGCCAGGAAGCAAGATCTCAAATGCTCTGGAGAATAACAGTTTTGCAGCTTCTTTTATGAACTTCAAATTAAGGAGGGGTTGTAAAGATTGCATGGAGGTGGTAGAAAAACAAGGCAAGGATTGAATTACAGGATAATTAACAAGATTATGTGCAGAAAATGTCTGTATTTATTTCTTTAAAAAAATTCTGTTCTAGTGACCATCAGATCGGCTTAAGAAAAATCTATATAATTTTTGAAAATAAGCAAAAGTAGTTTTTTTTAAATTCTTTTAAGCATGACACTTTAGCACAATGCACACACAAATCTACAAAATGGTCTGATATTGTGACAAATAACCTTCTAAAATGTCTCCCAGAGATCTGTGCCTTCTAGTATTCACACTATTACCTGAGAATGGGGTTCTCCTTTCAATGCATTGTCCAGGCTCTTGATGTCTCAAAGAATTGAGTGAGACACGGAAGTACAATAGCAAAAGAATAGTTTTTTGGAAAGGAAAGGAACAGTACACTTCCAGATGTGGAAGTGAGCCTGAGCAAGAGAAGCATGCCTCAAAGGCATAGTCGCAAAATCTATTTACTGTGGGTGGTTACTTTTCTTAGAGGAGTGGAATTTCTTGATGGACAACTAAGATAGATAGTAATCTGACTCATCATTTGCTTCCTGCGCATGTTCATTCTCAGAATTCAGTCTGTTATAATGATATTAATGAACTTCCAGGCATAGGCATCATATTTTAATGATGGTATAATGAGGCTCATATGAATTGAAGGTCATCACTGTCTTCATTGCACAGGTGCAAGTGACTGTCTTAAGCTAGTACCTCATTTTCTGCCTATTTATTTCCTTGTAGAAGTTACTTTTAGGCTAAAAATGCCTTTTGGCTTGCTTAATTGTGCACAGACTTGAGTGGGCTTTTTCTAGGCCAGGATGACCTTGTTGTAGCCGCCAGCCCCCTATAGACACATGGACCACCAGAAATCACTGAGTTATAGGAAATACTCTCTTTATTCAGTCAGCTGGGTCTGCCAGGGGTACACAGACCCCAAATTAAGCAGCCCCGAAATGGAGAGGTACAGGCTTTTTAAGCTCTAAACTCCATTCTTCATCCTGTTTGAACACGCAAGTCTATTTTTCTTCTTTTTACTAACTGTCAACCCACAGGTCGGTTGTGCAAGAGAGGGATACAGAAGCAGAAAGCTTATTGTTAGAGCGTTATGTTCCCATGGGCGATAGTCAAACAGTAATTTTCCAGCCAGCACATTCCCCACTGGCCTTAGCGGAAAATCAAATCCTTGATTCTTCATGTGGAATTTGCTCATAGCCTCTATTTTGTATTACTAAAAGTTTAATAGAATTAATTCTCTTCCTTATATATGCAAACAAGAAATCGAGGAAACATGGGCCAAAAGTTAACAAGAGGAGGAGGAGGATCTCTGACAAGCCAGTGTTGTGACCGAAATAACCAGGCCCAAACCGAGTGCTCTAGTCCAAGAGACAGTTTATTAGCCAGCGGCTGTCCTTGCAAAGGAGCAGCCCCGAGACGCAGGGGCACAAAGGTTTTAAGCCCTCGATCCCATCCCCCACATCCTTAATCTTTACACAAAAGACTATATCTCCTCCATTCATTAACTGATAACTAAGAGGTGGGTAAGCAAGCAGGGGTACAGAAGCAGAATGCGTCATTGTTAAAATATTTTGTACCTATAGGCAGTGATCCCGCCAGTAAATCCCTCTAGTTAATAAATTTTTAGCAGATAACTAACTAGAAGTGAGACATGGCGGTTAGCACGTACCATGTCTTAGCCTTAACCTATTGTCTCTAAAGGTGAGGTCACTACATTCCCCACTGGTTTTCTTTACAGTGACTCAATCTTCGAGTCAGAAGTTGGCATTCTCGGCCAACTCGTCGGGGCTGATGCTCCTAAAATTAAAATCTTTGCCCCGGTCATGTGAGACTGTACTAAACTTCTAAGCCACTTTAGTAAGCAGGGTCCAAAAATTAATAATAATATCAGCATAATTAATGGCCCTGCTATGGCTGACAATAGCATGGTTAGCCAAGAATTTTCATTAAACCAAGACTCATACCAGTTACTGCCCTGCCTTAATTTTTCATTTCTTTCCTTCACCCTCTGTCTAATTAATGCTAAACTATCCCTAATAATACCAGAATGATTAACATAAAAACAGCAAGTTTCTCCTAATGCTACACACAAACCTCCTTGCTTAAGAAATAAGAGAATCAAATCTCCTTCTGTAGCACTGTGAAAGGCCTGTAGAGACTCAGTGAAATTGACTTCCCAGTGGTCCCCCAGATAAGTTCCTCTTTCTCTATGCCTAGGTTCTTCTATCTTCCCCTTCTTTGGATTAACTTGGGCACAAGCTGGGCATCGTGAGGCAATCTCCTCTGCAGTTCTTCTCCCTTCTAACAAGTGAAAGTAGAGGTCTAAAACTTGGAGCTTCTAAGTTTGCCCTAGGTGTGTGGTCTGGTGTAGTTGGTGGAGGAGAGTCCTTCCAAGGCCCGTGAGAGCCCGATTTTTCTATCTGGGGTCATCCACCACCCCTATTGGTTCCTAGTGGCTCCAACATATATCTTGAAAATATATGTTCTCTCCCACCATATAGATCGGAGATGAAGGCAGTTCTGGGTAAGGGACAATAGTCAGTAGAAGTGGTGGGGGCCCCACTGGCCTTGTGGCTGCTTTTCTTGCCTCTACATCGGCTTGTTGGTTTCCCTCAGCCTTGGGACTATTCCCTTTTTGATGCCCTTTACAATGAACAATAAATAGCAAGAGCCTTAGGCATCTATATGACTTTAAGTAAGGCTAAGATTTCCTCCTTGTTCTTGATGTCCTTCCCAGCTGAAGTCAGAAGCCCTCTTTCCTTGTAGATGGCTCCGCGTACATGTGCAGTGGCAAAGGCGTATCGGCTGTCAGTGTATATTGTGACTGCCTTATCCTTTCCCCATCTTAGTGCCTCAGTGAGGGCGATGACTTCGGCCTTTTGATCAGGAGTGCCATGGAGAAGAGCTTGTGACCAGATGATGCCAGTTAAAGTTACGACCGCTGACCCAGCGTACCTTCTTCCTTCCTGCATGAAGCTGTTCCCGTCCATGAACAGAACTTCATTGGCCTCAGGCAGAGGGGAGTCTTTGAGGTCTGGCCCTGAGGAACACACAGCGTCAGTGAAATCTATGCAGTCATGAACTGGGGTCTCGGGATCTGGGTCTGGCAACAGATTGGCTGGGTTGCTGACATTAGCTTTGGATTTTAGCCATATGTTTAGGGTCATCCGGTGCCTCCCTGTTGTTGAACACCTTCTGGGCTCTCTCGACCAGTTGAGGCAGGTTCATCCCTGCAAAAGCTTCTAATTTTTATAATTTACACTGGATATCAGCGGCTGCCTGAGTAGCAAAGGTTGCATTAATTGCCCACAGGTTCTCAGGGGCCTCAGGATCAACGGGGGTGTATACCCGGTATGCCTCCTGTAATCATTCAAGAAATGCTCCGGGGGATTACTGAGGTTCCTGTATGACTTCAGTTACCTTAGAAAGGTTAGTTGGCTGATGAGCAGCCATCCTAATTCCCCCAATTAGAATCTGTTGATACCGATCTAATGCATTCTCTTTGCCTAAGTATTGTGTCCCCAGTCTGGGTGGGTGGAGGGAAATTCCTCCTCAATCTGTTCCCCTGCTTCCTCAACTCCCCTCCTCCTGCAGCTATCTTTTGTGTTTCAGTCTGAATGCGTTGGTGTTCTTCCTCCGTGAAGGGGATAATTAAAAGCTGTTGGCAATCGTCCCATGTGAGGCAGTGAGTCTGAAAGACACTTTCTACG
>NW_006442484.1:18013176-18014871 GCF_000325575.1 Pteropus alecto
GTTGAGGCTAAAAATGCCTTTTGGCTTGCTTAATTGTGCACAGACTTGAGTGGGCTTTTTCTAGGCCAGGATGACCTTGTTGTAGCCGCCAGCCCCCTATAGACACATGGACCACCAGAAATCACTGAGTTATAGGAAATACACTCTTTATTCAGTCAGCTGGGTCTGCCAGGGGTACGCAGACCCCAAATTAAGCAGCCCTGAAATGTAGAGGTACAGGGTTTTTAAGCCCTAAACCCCATTCTTCATCCTGTTTGAACACACAAGTCTATTTTTTTTCTTTTTACTAATTGGCAATCCAGAGGTCGGTTGTGCAAGTGCGGGGTACAGAAGCAGAAAGCTTAATGTTAGAGTGTTATGTTCCCATGGGCAATAGTCAAACAGTAATTTTCCAGCCAGCACAACCTCAGTGTTTTGCAGGCAGACCCAAAACCCCCTATCTATCTTTTCTGCCTTATCTTTTTCTAAGAGCTATTAACTCCTTCTTATTAGTACGAATGTTGTGGGACGGGAGGTCTCTTTTCTGTATCTGCTTCCTGTTAAGTAAGGTCTAGTCCTTGCCAATTAAAGTTTCATGGAGCTTGTTCCCTGTCTGTCTCAGTAAGAATGGAGTCTTTGGTTATCCCACCAAAATGCCGCCTCTGTCCCTAGACAAGGAAAGAAAAAAAGATACAAACTTGTTATTTAAATCATATATCTATTAATTTTCTTATTATTGATTTTCTAATTGAGTAAAGGAAAACAGAATTGGTTAACATATTACTTAAAGAAAGAAAGCCCTGGGTCTCCTTCTCCCCATGACTACAATGTCCCTGCCTGGCCTAAAGCAATTTCTGAGAAGAAAGCTAAGATTCAGTGATCCTTATCAATAAACAGAGGACTTGAGTCACAAGTTTCAGGATAATTATCTGAATTAGAGGGAGAAAGGTTCCTTTCCAGAGAAAGGAAAAGAAAGGAATAAAAATTAAAACCTCCGCAAAACTTAATACTTTGAAAAGAGCCATTGACATTTCTGTGGGTACATTTTGTAAATAATGGCCCATACCAACACCACTGTAAAATCTCTTCTTGAGTGTGGACAGGACCTAGTGATTGCTTCTAATGAGTAAACAATAGCAAAATGTAATTTCCAATAGTAGGTTATAAAAAAAAAAAATGTAACTTCTGTCTTACTGACACTCTCTTATTCTTCCTGTATGCTTGCTCTGATGAATCAAGCTGAAGAGTCCACATTGCAAGGAATTGATGGTGCCTTGGGACTAACCACCAGCAAGGAATAGAAACCCTTAGACTAAAAAGCCTTTGAGAAACTGAGTACTACTAACAACTGCTTAAATGAGTTTTAGAAGCATAGTCTCCCCTGTTTAAACTTTTTTTGTGAGACTGCAGCCCTGTGGAAACACCTTAATTAAGCAGCCTTTTGAGACACTCTTAAACTGAGGACTCAGTTAAGCTGTGCTCTTGATCTGCAGAAAGAATAAAATAAAAAAAGGTGTTATTCAAATCCACTAAGTTTTGGGGCCATTTATTATGTAGAAACAAGTAATAGATATTTTAGTGCATCTAACTTAATGAGGTTGATGACCCAGTATTTGAATGTTGAAGAAATCCTTTACTGAGTGGAAATTAAACCTATTCAGCTCATTGAATAGTCATGTACCATTCAGAGTGCTTTTGTTGAACAGTGATGTTAAT
>NW_006442484.1:18016139-18016698 GCF_000325575.1 Pteropus alecto
ATGTTAATATATATATATGATGTTAATATATATATATATGTATGTCAGTCTACTTCAAGTATATAATAACAACAATATATATATATATATGTGGAGTCTTGTAATCATCAAATATATAAAAATATGTTTAAAGTTGACTTTCTGTTGTTTGAAACCTGAGTTACTGCCTTTCATCTCTGTGTGGGTTCTTGGAAGATATATTAGTCTAGCAGTCTTAATCTCTGAAAATAAAAACAGAAAGTGCTTTTAGTTCAAACTCCTGTTCTTGAAAATCTTTTATAATGTATTGCTCCACTTCCCTGCCTTTATAAATATAGTACAATGAACTTAGCTGCCTTCTTTTGATGGCTTTCATGAAATGCTTCAGCCATTACACTGAAAATGGATTCTCATTTTACAATAATTTGGATGCAAAAAGGGAAAGAAAGAATGAGTAGGTACTCAAACTAAACATCCACTGAAAAGGTTTTTGGAATAAAACATCAGACGTTGATTACTTTCTTCTGATTCGAACTTCTCAGTCTACTTCAAGTATATAATAACAATAATAAAAATAATA
>NW_006442484.1:18016753-18019275 GCF_000325575.1 Pteropus alecto
TTAATAATATTATTAGTATTAATTTTCTATACTAATTGTTTAAAAACTGCATTACTACTATTACTTTATTTGTCAAAAGACTTAAGGAAAAAAAAAAACTTTTCTCCTTTTCCATAATACATATATTTTAGTTAACCGATGTATTCCTTCGTTATTATACCATTTATTACAAACATATGGAAGAGCATTAAAATGGAAGACATAAAACATGGCAAATTAAAAGAAACATCTGAGCCAACTTTTCATTCTTTATAATGTGGAAATACAAAGATGCCACTATTTGTGAAAGGCACATTATCCTTAGATTTGAACTTTCGAATAAAATACATTTATATTTATACATTTTATGTTTAAAATTTTACTCAAATTAAAAAGTGCTAAGCCAAATGACTATATCAGCTCTGAATGAAGAATTGTAAAGGCTATTATATATAAAAGGTGGAAAAAAACACAGCTTGAATTTGATATCTCAGGTGGAGCTTTCTGCTCTGGAAATTAGAAAATCAAAACCTTTGACATCAATGCTAGAAAATATGGGTATTAGTCTAAGAATTACCATAGAACTTCAATCTGTCAATTTAATTTTTATTTTTGTGATTATTACCACAGCTAATATATTTTTACATGGTTGCTCTCATACCAGAAAAGATTAAATGACAATGAATTTACAACAATCTATTAATTACATAAGTTCTACTTCTCTCTACCTTTCTCTTTATGTCTCACTTCCTCCTCATTTTTATAACAGGATAGATTGAAAAATAGTTCAGGCTTTTCATTTTTATTATTGAATAGTCGAGAAAACCCTATGCAAAAATAAATATTTGTGAAGAGATCGTACTTTGATGAACCGTTTTGTTTTGTTTTGTTTTTTAAATACTCTCTTAAAGTAGCTAAGTTTTGAGAAGTTCCGCCTAACTTCAAGAAGAATTTGCTAATACATCAATGTGTTCCACTTGAAGATCACTACTGTCTACTCAGGCTCAAATTACTCACCCTGTCAACAAGAAAGTCAAACATTAAATCTAGACTCCCTATCACAGCTTGCAGCTGAATTTATCTGTGAGATACTCCAAGAGTATAGATAATGAATTCTAACTTGATCTTCTAACTTTAGCACTGGATGAAAATTCCTGCAGCAAGGAATGATGGTGGCTTTCAAATTGTTTGTTTGCAGTTTCAATCATGCAAAAAATTCTCAATTTTGTTTTAAACAGCAGAATCGTTTATGTGTAACCTGTGTAAAGTCATCCTAGATCATGCTCCCGTGGAGTTGAATTCAAAGAAACAATCCAACGGACAAAAATTAATAAAAGTAATTCGAATTTTTAAAGCCATTCTTCTCTCTTCTCATCAAGACACATCTTTAATGCACAATAAAACATCTTGACAGTAACTGGGAAAGTATGATCAAAAAACAAGTGTGGCAGGGACAAATCATTTCTCATTAACCGGAAGAAGAATGAAGAGAAATTGAAAGCTTTTATAATTACGTATGTTTTCTGTCATTAATTTCGTGCATAGAAATATTTGCAAATTATGACAAGAGTTGTTGAAAATTGTCGAAAGTGACCATAAAAGTAGTTCCATTAGGCCTAGCAATAAAAGAAAATTCTGTCTTTTCTGAATGTAGAACTATTTCTTGATGTCAATAGTCTTGCTGCAATGATACATTTCTTACTAAATATAAGTCCTTACAGCAAGAGAAATAAACTTTCTTGAAACTCTCCTTTAAAATATTTTAATTCACAAAAACATTTTAAGAGTTAAAAAGTGTTTGGGGTTTGATGTTGTGTATAAAAAATATTCAAGTAGTCATCTTTACAAATTTTAAGTACTATAATGGAAAAATAGCATTTTTTAAAGAATAAAAAAAAATGTAAGAAAGCTACATTATGCAAGACAATGCCAAGTCATCTATAGCAAAACTTAACTTGGGGTGTTTTCTTCAATTCAGATGATACTGTCTGTCTGTTCCCTTTAAGTGTTAAGAGCAGCACAGCTCTGTTGTATGGCAGCATCAATTTAGTATTCTAGAAAGGCTGACTTGGAATTTTAATGTTTCGCTATTTGTATTAAATTTTTCATTTTCTGGTTCCAATTCATCTTTGGAATTGTTACTTTGTTATGCCTTTCCAAGAGTAGGCAATTTCATTTTTTAGAGCATTAATCTTGCTAAAATTAAATTCGGATCTGATCATTTTGCTGGCTTTCAGCATCTTGTCACGTTGTGTTTACTTTGGAGGCTGCTGCTTTATGTTGCAATGTACATTTTGTTATAATTGATGGCTATTCTCAAAAGGAAAAAAAGTTAAAATCTTGTCATGGTGCCTGTGATGTGAAAATTGGAACTGTAGGCAGGTTAGACGATGTTTCTGTTTCTCTATGCTATATCTTTCTTGAGCAAAAAAGAACAGAAATCAGATCTGAAAGGGTCAGTTAATGAAAATGGTTTGATCTCTGTTAAAAATTCATTCAAATGAGTAGATTTATTTTCTCTCTCAATTTCTACCTCCCCCACA
>NW_006442484.1:18019296-18025993 GCF_000325575.1 Pteropus alecto
CTTTCCCTCAGAATATTTCAAAGAATAATAGTCTAGAATTTACTCCATCAAGAAAAGAGGCCAAACATTTTCCTCTTCCTCTCAAGTAAGTGGGATGCTAATTTCCCAGAGTTGACTTTATCAGATCAAGCTCCTTTAATATTCCTTTCTCTTTCATTGCTCCCCTTGCCCCCACCCCCGCCACCTTGTGACTGGCCAGGGTATGGTAATTTCCAAAAGTCTGTCTTGAATTTGGTAAGAAAATAATTCTACTAGATTTGAGACCACAATATTTATAATCCAAACTAGGACATTTTTGTGAGTCAGAAGAACACTATTAATAATTATGCTATGATGAGAGGCTTACATCAAGAACCTATCACCTAAATCTGCCTCAGAGTCTTGCAATCAGCCCAGCTTATTAGAGTTTTATAATTGTTCTACTTCCTATGCATCTATCTATGTCATGGATCTCACCGGAAGTGAACATGGTGATCTGAGGCAATATTTTAAATAAAGTAAAGCACGTGAGCTCTGAAATAAAATTATGTTCAAATATCATCTTGTCCTCTTAACAACTGGATGACTTATTTAACTTTTCTTTCTCTCAGTTCTTCATCCATAAAATAAAAATAAAAACAGTATGTATTTCATAGGAAGTTTAGGTGAATCATCGAGACTTCTGTAGCCCAGTGTAAGGTCTGTCTAAATAAATGTTTCATGTGCTATTTTAAAAAGTATATATTCTGTCCAGTTTTCTAGTCATTCACAGAGAAAAGTGGAGAGCTAGTCCTGATTATTTCAAAATAGAAATAAAATTTGTGATATTGAGAGAGTATATGTGTTAATACATATAAAAATGTGCTTACTACACTTCTTGGCACATAATAATTTTGGCACATATTAATTTTTAACCTCATTTAGTCCTTTATTTTTTGCTACTCATTATTTTGCTTTCTAACCTCTAGGTGAGCCAGATTTTTTTCTGCCTCATCAATATACCAATCTCCCTGCTGACTCATATGACATTTGGACATGTATTATATTCACTTTGTCTGGAAAAGTTTTCCCAAACAAATTATGCTTTATATGCTTTGGGTAACTCCAAGTCACACTTTTCAATTATATTTCATCTTAAATGTAATTTTCCAAGAGATGTGTTTTTTGACACTTTCCGTATATCAGTGCCCCTTGATACTATGTTATGGAACCTTAGAATTTTTGTTCAAAGGGATCCTTACATTTTATAATAAGATACATTTTTGTGTGATTATGTGATTAATAAAAACTCTCTCCACTTAAAATCAATATTTGATGGGGCTCCAGAGTCAATTAGAAAGAATCAAAACTTAAGTATGAGGTCAAGAATACTACCCTCGTTTTCTCACCATTGTGTCTAAGTGTCTGTTAAGATCCTAGGCACAGAGAATGTGCTCAGTAAAAACTTAGTTGGAAGAATGAATTTATGAACTCACTTTGTAGCTCTTCAAGAAATAGTTTTTGTTTTTGTTTTCCTGCCTTATACTTAGAGTAAATGAAGGAAGTAAACATTATTATTGTATTTACCTGAATATAATATTCAGTGAAATAAAATAAAATGTAGTTTATAGGTAATTTATTATTCCTTAGTCCTCCTGTAAGTAGGTCTTATCTCTGTTAATGCCAAATGTTTTTCTCAGAAACATGATTCTATCATTTCCCCAAACGAAATAGGAAACAGCATCAACAAAAAGAAAAATATCAAAACCCTTCGAAATAGTTTAAAATAAATACACTTCCAGTTATCCAGCAAATACCAAAGGAAATAAATAAATTCAAACTAACTTAATCCCTTACCACATAAGAACATGTTTCGTGGGGAATTTAATTTTAAAGTTAGTTAACAAATCTCCCTAAGTTAACCAAGAACCGTTAATTTCCTCATTTGAATTGAAATCTCCTGCTTCAGGGTAAAAAGTCCCTATGGGACAAATTTTAGCTCCGACTAGAGGGGGAAAAAAAAATAGTTAAAAAAGAAAGTGAACACAAAAAGGCATTTAAAGACACTTAAAATTAATCCATTATAAAACTCCGACCTCCAACTTCTATAGGTGGTAAGCATCTGCTTAGGATGCAGAAAACTCAAAAAAATACCACTCCCATGTGTTGTGGTGCGATCAATTCTAAGACCCACAGAGCCAATTGAGATGAATTATGAGCCTTTATTAGCTGGCCAGCGACTGACTCTCTACCACACAGGATTCGAGGAGATCAGCCTCGAGCTCCCAAAAGAGGCATCTTATAAAGCCTAGCCTCACCCTAGTTAACATCAATCAAGCAAGCAGATTAACCACAACCCTTAACACCATGTACCTTAACAATAGCTACAGCATCAGTAACAGCTACAGCAAAAGCTAAAATCTACAAAATCACAATATCTCTTCAGAACAGAGTCAGAAGGCAAACACTGAACTTATAATCTACAGAAAGATGTTTCCTAGGAAAGATCGAATGCAAACACCTGTTTTTATTGGGGCAGATGCCATATAAGAATGTAAGAAGAATTAAACTAAACTTTTTAATGAAATGCTAACTCTCATGGAAAACTATGAGAGTACGACACAAAAGGAATTTGATCCCATTTACAAGCTCTTTTTCATGGACTGGAAATATTTCACAAGAAAAATTAAGGGCAGGGAAAGATATCTGAGAAAGTCTCCCCCTGATATAGGACTAGTGGATAGTAACAGCAGCCTCCGGGAAAAAGGTACACAGCCCTGCCCAGATCCTTCTTTCCGATTTCCCTGACAGAACAACAACAGCAACAATCCTTTAAGCTTCTGAAGCAATAGTAGTGAACCATTCATTCTTAAAGCACATGTGAAGACCTAATGCAGTTGGAGAGAGGAAACACAATAGAACTTTCTATACTTTGGGAAGAGAGAAAAATGTCCTAAGCCTAGACTGTTAGAGATACCCTAATGAGGAGGAGTGAGGTCATTCAGAAGACCCCATCCCAGAGACCCAGGGACACATGTCTGCCCAAGACTGAGGATAAACCAGAACAAGAGTGTGATCCACTTGTCCTCCACTTTCACACCATTCACCAAGATAATAAGTATCAGGTAACAAACAATGACAGTATATTGGTGAGAGATAGAAAGCCTGGAAAGAGATTTTATGAGAGGTGTAGGTGCAAAGGGATGATCTAACCCTAAAGCACACTGGCACCAATCATAAAAACCAAGTAACTTAGAGCAATTTGAACAATATGATTCATTGAAGGTAACCAAAGCAACAACAAAAACCTTATACCAGCTAAACTCTTAATTAGATTGATTTAGTTCTCCCACACTAAAATCCTCTCAGAAGATAAGGTGTGCCTGCTTCCAGGAAGATACTATTTACTTTAGTCTCATCTCATACTAAATGTCTAGCAGGAGATAATGTGTGACCACATAGTGACATAAACACTACCTTAATCTCTACTGTCCTACATAACATGCCTAGTTTTTAACTATGTTACAAAATTCTTAAAGAAGGAAAAACAAACAGAATAATAACAACAGTGAGAATAAGTCAAGAGAATAAGCAATAAATAAAACCAGGTTGAAATATGACACAGATGGTGAAATTATCAAAGAATTTAAAATTATAATGAATAATATATTACAGACTATTGAAAAAGGTGAATATCATGCATAATCAACAAGTATTTTCAACAAAAAGAGGGAAACTATAAGCAAAGGTCAAATAAACATTCTAGAAATAAAGAACATAGTAAGAGAAATGAAAAATGTCCTGAACGAGCTTATCATTGGACTCTACAAAGCTGGGAAAAGAATTAGTGAACCTGAAAATCAGCCAATAAATATTACTCAGACCAAAGACAACGAGAAAAAGAGTAGGATGAAAAAAGCGGAACACAGCATTCATGAGCTGTTGGACAACATCAGACATCTTATTATACCTGTAATTTAAATCTCTGAAGGAGAAGGAAAAAATATTTAGAGATAATGGCAAAGAATTTTCCAAAGTTAATGGAAGATATCATATCATAGATGCAAGAACCTCAGAGAACACCAAGCACAATTAATAGCAAAATAAGTAAATAATTAAGCAAATAAGTAAATATGTAAAGAAATCAATCACACAACAAATAGATAGATGATAGATAGATGATAGATGATAGATAGATAGATAAATAGATAGATAGATAGATAGGTAGATAGATAGATACTAGACACATCATATTCAAATCTATTAAACCAGCCATTAAGAATATACAAATGGTCAATCAGTACATAAAAAGGTGCTTATCACCAGAAAAGTGCAATTCAAAACTGTAATGAGACATCACTTCACATCTGTTAGAATGACTATTCTCAATAAAGACAAGAGATAATAAATGTTGCTGAGGATGTGAAGAAAAGGGAACCTTTGTGTACTATTGATAGGAATATAAATTGGTGCAGCTGCTATGAAAAATCTTATGAAATTTCCCCAAATAATTAAAAATAGAGTTGCCACATGATATAGTATCCCACTTCTGGATATATATTCAAAGGAAATAAAAACATGGTCTCGAAGAGATATCTGTATGTCCATGTTCATTGTAGCATTATTCACAATAGCCAAGATATGGAAAAAACCTAAGCATCCTTTAACAGATGAATGAATAAAGATGTGGTATACATATTCATGGGAATATCCGTTGACCATGACGAAAAAGGAAATCCTGCCCTTTGTAACCACATGGCTAGATTCTGAAGGCATTATGCTAAGTGAAATAAGTGAGACAGAGAAAGACAAATACTGTGTGGTGTCATATATATGTGGAATCTAAAAAAGCTGAACTCATAGGAATAGAGACCAAAATGATAATTATCAGGGTAAATGGGTAAATTTTGGTCAAAACTACGAAATTCTATTTAGAAGATTAATAAGTTTTGGAGATCTAATGTCAGCATGGTGATTATAATTAATACTAATTGTATATTTGAAAGTTGCTAAGGAAATAGATCTTAAATGTGGTTAATATATATCAAGTATAGTTTTAATGTCAAATGCAAACCTCCAATAAATTCAAAATATGAAATTTTAATTGAACTATCTTTTTTTAAAGTCTGATTTCTGCCTCTGCATTCTTTTACTTTATAGACAGAATCCAACCCAACAGCTTCTCTGACCTCATTGTATTTTCCATGATTGCTGAATTCCCACAGGCTTTCCAGTATTTTTGTTTCTCCTCAGGATCAGGGTCTTTAAAGTTAATGGAATTGGTTCACTCTTTAGAAATATTCCTAGCTTTCAAAACTCAAAATTTTATAATGTTCTCCCTTTCTTCCTTTGTCTCCACTGGTTAACACTTAATCTCATAAGTTTTGTGCTTCTAGGCCTAACCCTCTTACACATAAAAATAGGTTTTTCCAAGACTTATTTCCTGTGGAAATCACAAAAAACAAAATTATCAATAGGTGAGTAAATCACCTGTGTTCAAGACACATTGAAACATTTAATGAGCTCATTCTATTTATGCTTTTAGTAACTTGACCTGGTATCACAAATCTTTTTTTGTAAAAAAACACTAAGTCTTCTCAAATCCATATTCTTATAATAGAGTCTATTTTGCTGAAATGTTTTCCAGATATAAACTCTAAAAAGGGACCACCCGAAGAAACCATTTTTGGCAAACGAATAATGCTGTTCTTGAGTAAGATACATTTTAAAAATTTCTGTTTGTTATTAATACACTTAGGAAGATGAGCAAAGGAGAGTGTTACTGTCTATATGAGAGATTTCCTAAAGACATTCATTATGAGAATTTAACATTGAAAAACGAAGTGAATATGTTTAGATTTCGATGTTAATTATCTTTGGATAAAAAGGTACAATGATTAGATATTATTTTTTAAATACCATAATCTGACCACAGTGTTAATTTCATTTATAGTATTCTTGAAAATTCTTTTTAAAAGTAACATAGTACATCTGATCCAAGAATAATAAAATTTATAATTATAAACCAAAAATGTTACCTCTCTTTATTTCCACACATTTCTGTTATAGATTATTGGGTTTTAGTTTACTTCTAATGAATCTTCTATGAGAGATTATTTCATATAAATCTTATAAAAGGATGTTATTATATTCTCCCTTTCTTATTCTCTCTCTTTTACTTACAGAGAAACTGGCTTGGAGAGATAAGAAAGACACCTAAAATCATGTAACTAATTAAGATATGCAGTTTAACTTCAGAGCTCTTGCTTTAAGCATTTCTTTACTGTAGTAGTGGTTAAGGGCATTGAAAATGCTGCAATGTACATCTTGCTCATTCACATGATCCTTCTACACAATACCTGTTCCTTAACCTAAATACCTTAAAATATATGCCTTCAAAGAACAATCCAATTTAGTAACAACAGTTGTCAAAGTGTGCTCCAAGAAGAAATACTAACAGCATATTTAATGTCTATCATAAGTTCAGAAGAAAATACCAGAAATGTGAGGGTAGTCTGCTATAGAGCTATGGAGGTACTACTTTTCTTCTTTCTAGGCTATATCATAAAAATAGATCTTCTTTCCAGTTTTTAGGTGTCTAGTGTTAAGTATTGAATTCAATTGGACCATAAGAGTAGATTAAAGTTGATTAAATAATCTGTTTTTAATTCTTCTAGCTAATTCATGAGCCATCTGGAACAAATTTCATGAAAAATAAAAAAAAAATAAATAAAGTGCA
>NW_006442484.1:18026083-18027475 GCF_000325575.1 Pteropus alecto
GGCCCAGGACTGTGTGGTAAAATAACCATCTACTAAAGGTAGCAAATTTATTTTTAACTTGAATTTCTTCTAGTCCTAACAGAAAAATCTTAACCATATAAACAAATATTTAAAGGATGACTCAGAGGATAGTATTCTAGTAAATTCTAAGCAGAAAAAAATAAAAATGGATGTTTTATAAAGAAATAATTATAAATCAATGCAACTTTAAGTACATTTCCTCTACTTTGTATCATATTGCTCTGCAACAGACTTTTTAAAAGATCCTTGAGATTATAATCTTTTTCTGGGTACTACTTCAAACCAAGTTTAGTCTAAGCATTTATAATCGACCATATTTCTGTTCACTTCAATGTCACACTAGCCAACCTCAGCCTCTCTTGAGAAATTTAAAGAAATTAAATTTCAGGAACGCATTTGATTGAAACAATGAATGGCACAACACGTTAGCTAAGTTTATTCTTTGTTAACAACAGCATTGAATTAAACATAGGACAGATTGTCTTTGGGTCAATAGAGAGACAGATGCTCACAATGTCGATTGCCTATGATATGAAGGGAGCCAGAAAACTTAGTAAGGGAGGCCAGACAGCAAAATAAACTCAACTTCATGGTATACATACTAAACAACACACAAATGAATGATTCTTGTTTTTCCTAGTATGCTGTTCACTTTCCTTCAAATGAAAACCTATAGCCTCTGGTATGGAATGTATTACATTCATTATATACATAGATTATAGGTAGATAGATGATAGATGTTAGATAGATAGATAGATAGATAGATAGATAGATAGATAGATAAATAGATAGTGCTTTTAGAATCCAAAAATATCAAGATGGAGCTATAAAATGAGAAATGATAATTAAAAGCATCATTTTTGGGTAAAAAATTCCTAAAGGTTTAAACTGATTGCCAATTCACTATAAGTCAGGAATGTGGTCCGACAACAATGTTAATAACAGAAGCAATAATAGAACTGAGCAGCATAAATGGAACAAGATGAAAAATGATATCCACTGATATTCTGATCTGTGCTTGTTAGAGTATATTTGAAATATTGTATTCTGTTCTGTGAGCCAGGGATTTAGGGGAACAGTTAAAAAGAAAATAAAAACAGAAGAACAAACAACCAAAATGAATAATAGCCAGAATACTAACAAAAACCAAAAAGTAAAACACATACATAGGCAGAGAAGACAGACTGACCATGTGTGGACTGACTGATGGACCTAAGTATATTTATCTTAGAGAAAAGCAGACTTTGTGGGTTATGTAGTTCTCTTCGACAATATGAAAATTAGACAGTTGGAAAAAGAGGCAGTGAAATAATCTATAGGCTTCCAGAGGGCAGACCTAGAAATTATGAATAGAAGGACATTATATAGTTA
>NW_006442484.1:18029394-18034670 GCF_000325575.1 Pteropus alecto
AAGGGGTGCCAGGAGCCAAATTTCCTCACATATCTGGAGGTGTTAATTGAAAAAAAGAAAAAAAGAAAAAAAAAAAATGACTGTCAGAATGCTAGATCCATTCATCTTAGAAAGGTAGAGGAACCTTTATCTCAAGAACTATAACCTTAATCCTATCTGCAAAATCCTTTTGCTATGTATGGTAATGGTGACAGATTCTGAGAGTCAGGGCTTGCACATCTTTGGAGAGCCATATTTCTGCCTCTAATACAGGAAAGAGGCATGAGAACTACACAAATTGACTAAATATTAAAGCAGGTTGTTTTAAGAGTCTGTTACATGCTTCTAGACACGGGAAACTGGCTGATCAGCATACGGCCAGACCACAGGAAACCTACAGGAAGATTTCTGCTGAGATTACTAACAGCCGCTTCCCCTTGCCTTTAACACGACATACCCATACCCTGTGAGGGAAACCGATGTGAACCCAATTCCTCAAACACTCGGGGTCTCATTCTCTGACTTTGAGAGGAGACCACGGCCGTGCTAGGAAAGGCTGCAGCACTGTAGAATTTAGGAGATGAAGATAAGACAGTACACCCCAAAGGGAGGCGTGAGTTTCCAGCAAGGAAAACTGTAACCAGGAAGAAATGGGAAGGGCTGTTTATGTTTAGACCTTGATGAGAAGTCCTAGATGATCCATATGTGAGGTCACTTTGAATGACAGTTGGCTGCTATATTAACGCTTTTCTTACTGCACATGTGCTTACCCAGAATTCAATCTCTTATAATTAGATTCTTGAACTTCTAGGCATAGTCATGGTATTATAATGATGGTATAATGAGGCTGAAGTTATAGGCAGTACTTTCTGTGCATGCATTTGTAGCTGGTTTAGCCAGTAGCTTTTATGGCCTTTGTGCTCTAAGATTTGGGATAATTTATAACCCTAAAGGGAGGTATTTCTGGGAGGTTCTTAAGGAAGGTCTTCAAGGGAAATTTCTGTGGTTACAGAGCTGGGCGTTGGCTTCTGTTGCTCATGCTTGCCTAAACTACCTAACATTTTGAAGGGAAGGGCATGACTCCAGAGCCAGACCAGGTTTTTGCTATGAATACTCTTGACAGCTTAAAGTTTCCTGGGAGGCAGAACCAGAATGGTCTTATGAAATACTCGGGTAGGAAGACCCATTTTCCTCTTGACCCAGATACTTAAAGACAGAAATAAAAAAAATAAAAAAAAAAATTACCCTGAGAGGAGATAAGATGTTTAAAAACCAGCAGTGTGGACCAGGCTTCACATCAAATACCTTTAGAAAAAGGCACTAGGGTGCAAAATACCCCTTAATTCCTCTTTCTAAAGTGGTGCCAGGAGCCAAATTTCCTCACATATCTGGAGGTGTTAATTGAAAAAAAGAAAAAAAGAAAAAAAAAAAATGACTGTCAGAATGCTAGATCCATTCATCTTAGAAAGGTAGAGGAACCTTTATCTCAAGAACTATAACCTTAATCCTATCTGCAAAATCCTTTTGCTATGTATGGTAATGGTGACAGATTCTGAGAGTCAGGGCTTGCACATCTTTGGAGAGCCGTATTTCTGCCTCTAATATAGGAAAGAGGCATGAGAACTACACAAATTGACTAAATATTAAACCAGATTGTAGCCAGAGCCTGCTACGTGCTGCTGGACATGGGAAACCTGGCTGATTAGCATAAGGCCAGACTATAGGGAACCTACAGGAAGATTCCACCTACAGGAAGATTTCTGCTGAGATTACTAACAGCCGCTTCCCCTTGCCTTTAACACGACATACCCATACCCTGTGAGGGAAACCGATGTGAACCCAATTCCTCAAACACTCGGGGTCTCATTCTCTGACTTTGAGAGGAGACCATGTCTGTCTGTGGTATTCTTTCTCTTTTAACTTTCTTTTTGTCCTTAACTCTGGCTCGTGCTTAATTTTTTTTTCCTGCGTGGAGTCAAGGACCCTCTCTTAGTGGGCATAGAACTTGAGTCCCCTCTCAGGGAGATTTGCCCCATCCTGCATCACCTCCAACAGACAGACAGTGGAATGTTGGTGCTCCTTTTTTCTTGCCAGTTAAATAATGGAGCTAAGAAACACTGCATTTACAGCTAAACATGCTGCATTTATATGACACTGATGCCCACCTTCCATTAACATTTACAATTTCTTTTCTTTCTTTAAACTATATTCTCGGTCTTTTCATTATGGCAACAAGCTTTACAAAATAAACTAAGAACACAACTTTCAAAGAATCTAATTATTTAAAGTTCTTATTTAAATTATCTGATTTCATCATTCATATGTTAATGATTGAGGGGATAGTGATTTTTCACAGGTGGCTGCTTTCATAGTTGGCATCAGAAGAGAGTTTCCTTAAGTTCAGATGGTGTTAATGCAGCACTGCAATTTAGGTATACCAGAATAATGTCAATATGCAGAATCATTATTGTTTATCATGAGGTGGTTGCTGTGATACACCATCAACATCTCCCATCAGAAATGAAGAATTTATATTCACAACTGCTGGGAGTGCTGCAGGAATAGTGCCCTCGGCCCTCTGCCCTCCCTACATACTGCATAGCTACCATTCTGAAGGTGGAAATTCCTTCCAGGAACATGTGACATCCAGAGATTAATCAACATAGGGTATAAAAGATCAGCCTCCTCCTTGCCTAACTCAGGACAACTCTGAAATGCCATTCCAGTTTCAGTGTTCCTCAGGAGATCAATGGAGGCTTTGGTTGAGGCTAAATGACAGCTCTGTGTCTCCCTCTTCTCAAGCCTAATTTCATTTCTCTCTTTTTCAAGTGTTGATCTCATCCATACCTCCTAAACTTCCCACATGCTAATGAGATCGCTTCTAGGGTAAGACAATCTACAACACCAAGTAAAACTTAAAGTTTTATTAGCATGAAAAAAGGCTATACTGATCTTCGCTGATCTGAATGAAAATTAATGCAAATTAAAGTGATCTGAAGAACAGTTACATGCCTCTTAATGATGAGGCTACTTTCTGAGAAATGCATCATTAGGCAATTTCTTGTTGTTCGCATATAATGGAGTGCATTTACACAAACCTAAATGGTATAGCTTACTACACACCTGGGCTATGAGGTATGGCCTATTGCTTGGTAAGAGAGTAAAATAATTTTCCCTTACCCTTTGGGTTCCTGGCTGAGACAGTCCTGTAATAAAAGACAGATAGCAGGAGGAAAAACAAAAGTTTAATAACACGTATACCTTCTGTGTTCATGGGAGAGACCCAGAAAAACTGAGTAACTCCCTCAAATGGCTGAAGCCACCGCCTCAATACACCATCTTTAGCTGAAGACAGAAGATTTTGGGGGTTGGGTAGAGTCAGTTAAAGGGGATTATCAGGAAAAGCACAGTAAACAAGGGTAAGGTTGGAGGGCAGACCTAGAAATTATGAATAGAAGGACATTATATAGTTACAAAAACATTATGGAAATGGAAGGGTCTAAAATTAAATGAAGCTGCTTTTTGAAATAACCTACTACACCATTAAAGATGTTCAGAGAAGGGTTTAATAACAACGCAATAATGACAACAATAAACTAAAATAATCTTTCTGAGCGCCTATTATGTACCAGGCACCAACTGTTTCACATGTAATGCTTCACTTAACCTTCAAAATAACTCTTCAATATAGATGTTATTAGTCCCTTTTTACATCAGAGGAAACTATCATGTCCAAGCTCACAAATCAATAAGAGAAAAAAAACACAAAATTTATAGCCGAGTATTCTAATTTTAGAATTTGATTCCAACTTACCAAAAGTGGTTAAAAACAAGCTACATAAATCAGTGAAATGGCTGAATTAGATGAACTGATGTAATTTCTATCATTTCTATCAATTCTAACATATCCTGCCTCAAAGTTCTACGGAGATTAGCAAGTTAATTCAACACATTCTGTAAAAATGCCCCCAAAGATGCTCTCCCCTTCGTGACTGAAAAGACCCTTTCACAATGTGCAGTTCCTTTGGCACTGCATCCCTGAAGCCAAATAACACCACTGGGAACTCAGAACTGTGAGAAATCCAGGGAAGGATGACTTTATCCCTTCCCTTAAGCAATTTTTAATTTAATCAAGAAAGAGTCACCTTAATTAAGGTCAGGGTCACAATCATGCCAGAGAAGGCAAATCCTGTTAGGTGAACAAAAGAAGGGAACAGCTGTGATAAGTTCCTTTCTAGAGCTCTTCTTAATTTTGAAGTTTTGAAAAAACAGGGATCCTTATTCAGGGAAGAAATCCCAATACCAGTATCCTGGAACATGTTTTCAAATGCTGTGTTTTTGTCTCCGCTGGGATAATGTGAAATCTGGTTTCGCCCCAGCGGCATGGGGGAGGAGGAGGACAGTAGACCGTGACATTGTGTGTTGTTCCCGGGATCTTCTCTGCTGAGGCAGTAAAGAATTACAGGTCAGCGAGATTTAGAAAAAGTAAGATTTATTGAAAGTACATTTCAGAAGGAGACGGCCGTGCTAGGAAAGGCTGCAGCACTGTAGAATTTAGGAGATGAAGATAAGACAGTACACCCCAAAGGGAGGCGTGAGTTTCCAGCAAGGAAAACTGTAACCAGGAAGAAATGGGAAGGGCTGTTTATGTTTAGACCTTGATGAGAAGTCCTAGATGATCCATATGTGAGGTCACTTTGAATGACAGTTGGCTGCTATATTAACGCTTTTCTTACTGCACATGTGCTTACCCAGAATTCAATCTCTTATAATTAGATTCTTGAACTTCTAGGCATAGTCATGGTATTATAATGATGGTATAATGAGGCTGAAGTTATAGGCAGTACTTTCTGTGCATGCATTTGTAGCTGGTTTAGCCAGTAGCTTTTATGGCCTTTGTGCTCTAAGATTTGGGATAATTTATAACCCTAAAGGGAGGTATTTCTGGGAGGTTCTTAAGGAAGGTCTTCAAGGGAAATTTCTGTGGTTACAGAGCTGGGCGTTGGCTTCTGTTGCTCATGCTTGCCTAAACTACCTAACATTTTGAAGGGAAGGGCATGACTCCAGAGCCAGACCAGGTTTTTGCTATGAATACTCTTGACAGCTTAAAGTTTCCTGGGAGGCAGAACCAGAATGGTCTTATGAAATACTCGGGTAGGAAGACCCATTTTCCTCTTGACCCAGATACTTAAAGACAGAAATAAAAAAAATAAAAAAAAAAATTACCCTGAGAGGAGATAAGATGTTTAAAAACCAGCAGTGTGGACCAGGCTTCACATCAAATACCTTTAGAAAAC
>NW_006442484.1:18036659-18067699 GCF_000325575.1 Pteropus alecto
CAAGCCACCGCATACACCATCTTTAACTGAAGACAGAAGATTTTGGGAGTTGGGTAGAGTCAGTTAAAGGGGATTATCAGGAAAAGCACAGTAAACAAGGGTAAGGTTGTTATGCAAATTAAAGTCACAGCCTTCTGCATTTATGAGTTTCTAGAGATAAGGTCATCCTCCTCTTCCAGCCAGGGGGAATTCTTGTAAGTGGATATTTCCCGTACAAATATAAATATATTTTACAAAGGGCAACTTCTATTTGGTTTTCAGAGAGTAGCCCCTGTCTGCTGTTTCTTAAAATTAACCAGCCTAAAATAATCCTTATGGCAAAAAAACATATTTTGGGGTGAAAAATTCTGTTCTCATTCAGCTCATAGGCTACAAACCTTTATAACATGTTACTATAGGAAATTGTAACACAATTATATTTCTGTAATGTGTTGAGCTATGATGTTATAAGTTATGACATCACTAAGCAATAGGAATTTTTTAGTGCCATATAATCTTATGGGACCGCTGCCATATATGTGATTCATCATTGCAGTGCATGACTATTGAAAAGTAAAGATGATGATGACAATATGATAGTGTTTTGAAAACTTGAATAATTATAAATCTCATATTATCTGACACATAATAATCTAATAAAGCAACATTTTTTGTGATAAGATATAAACAGCGTAATAATTTATCACAATGATTTGTTCTATTATGTTTTCTCCATAACTTAATTCAAGTATGGCAATGTCTTCATTATTACAACAATGCCTTACTGCTCTTGTTAGATCTGTTAGTAGGGTTATTTTATAGACAACAGTTATTTTATACTGCTCAAAACATTATTTAGAAATAGATCGGTCAGAGATATTTTGTTCAACTTTATTAGATAATGTAAGACAAAGTAGGCATGCAGTGGGATTAATGTAAAGACCTTTAACCTGTTGGAGAGTTATGATATTTTTCTACTTTTGACAGAAAGGTGTCATGATCTGATCATTTATCCACAAGATCAAACTGAGAACACTATATGATAGTGTTAGGCGGATAGATAGACATGAGTGGTGGGGAATGAGGTTCAATCCAGAAACCTCCCTTGGGACCTCCCTGAAACACCGAATTAATAGTTCATAATTACCTTTACAGCCTGGAATACAAGGAAGTAAAAACTGCAAAAACACCTCCAGTTTAGTCCAGTCACAAGCGCATTCACTGTTAGTACTTGTACTGAACTTCTTTGACTGTAGCCTCATTATATAAACATTATAATATCATACATATGCCTGGAAGTTCAGGAATCTAATTATAACAGAAGAATTTTGGGTAATCTCATGCACAGTAAACAGAAGGTTATATAACAGCAGGATGTCAATCCGTATGATCTCACATGCCAATTACCTAATACCGCCCTGTAACCACCCATCACGACCATGATATAAGGTAGCGGTCCTCAACATTTTTGGCACCAGGAACCAGTGTTCCTATGAGAATCTAATGCCTGATGACGTGAGGTGGAGCTGAGGTGGTAATGCTAGTGCTGGGGATTGGCTGCAAATACAGATGAAACTTTGCTTGCTCATCTGCTGTTCACCTCCTGCTGTGCGGCCTGGTTCCTAACAGGAACTAGGGTTTGGGGGATCACTGAAATAAGGTATAGTTCCCAAAATCAGCGAGGCTGCATGCGTCTCTGGCATAGCTCATTTCTTTCTTAAAACGTACTTTAATAAATCTTACTTTTCCTAACTTTTGCTGATCTGTAATTCTTTACTGCATCAGACAGACAGTGGAATGTTGGTGCTCCTTTGGTGTCTCTCAGTGCCTCCGAGAGACAACAATGTTATCAAAAGAAGGAGGAAGTGAGACGCAATGTAAAAACCTAAGACACCAGTTACAACTGAGAGTTATTGAGGAAATTAACTAGGGAAGAAAAAAGGAATAGGTGTAGAAGGCATTGTGTCAGAAGAAAGAAGAGGTCTGCCAGTTGATTGAATGTATGAGGACAGTTAAAGAATTAAACATAACTTTGAATTTTTGGTCATAAATGACATGGCGTACTATGCTGCCTAACAAGCAGAAATAGAGAAGTGTGGGAAATGCTTCTTGAGATAAAAGATGATGTGTTGTATTTGAATATACTGAGTTACAGATTTAAACAAATCTAAAAGTGAAACATAGAAACTATTTAAATAGTTTAAAGAGTATTGTACTTAAGATATTTCATGGATTTAAAGCAGAAACAAATAAATGAATTTAAACAGTATAGATAATTTAAATGAAAAGTTTTTGTTTTTGTTTTTCTTGCAATTGAGTATCCTATTAAAACTGAGACAAACAGTAAACAGTACTTTATTGTAATAGTTTCTTCAATATAATACAATTACCAATTCAACTAAATATACCACTAATACCTTCTGTCAACTATTCTCACATTAAGACAGTGGGATGGTATAATTGCTAACAAAAAGAGTATTTAGGCTGTAATAAAAAATAAAAAGTGTTATTGGAACAAAGGAGAGGGATTGCAATCTAGGGTGCAGGTAGCAACTTAAATTGTACTCTGAAGGGAACAAAGAAAGTCAGGTTTTATAAAGGTCAAAATCATAAGAGTTGTTCTCACTTTGGTCCTTTATGTAAATAAAGGATGTTGGTTAGGTTGGTTAAATTGGTTAGGCCCATTATGTAAATGGAGGATGCTGGCTGTTGTAATGGATTAGTTCTATTAGGTAGTTAGGCAGCCATGAGAGACAAGAGTGAAGGTCCAGCTCTGTAACCATAGAAACCTTCCTTGAAGACCTTCCTTAAGTACTTCTCAGAAACACCACCCCCTTTAGAGTTATAAATTATCCCAAATCCCAGAGCACAAAGGCCATAAAAGCTGCTAGCTAAACCCGCCACAAAACATGTGCAGACAGTACTAACCTAACCTGTCCATAACCTCAGCCTCATTATACCATCAGTATAATATTATGCCTATGCCTGGAAGTTCATGAATCTAATTATAACAGTCTGAATTCTGGGTAAGCACATGCACAGAGGGCAAAGTGTTATATAGCAGCCAACTGTCAGTCAAGGTGACCTCACATGTAGATCATCTGAGACTTCGTGTCTCAGCCCAAATATAAACAGATCTTGCTTCTGCACTTTTACAGCCCTCTTTGCTGAAAATCTGCTTCCCTTTGGAGTGTACTCTGTCTTTTATCTTTTCACCTCCCAAATTCCACTGAGCTGCAGCCGTCCTTAGCGTGATCCGTATTCTTCTAAAATGTACTTTCAATAAATTTTGCTTTTTCTAAATCTCGCTGACTTGTCATTTTTTGTTGTGTCGGTGGAGAAGAACTGAGGACCACCCCTCCGCTGCCCCCCCCACCACCTGCCACCTCCACCCCCATGCTGCTGGGGTGATGCAGGATTTCACATCACCCTAGTGGTAACAGTTCCTTTCAAGGTGAAGAAGGCAGATAGATGGTCTGGTCACAATGATGAGGTGGAAGTAAAGTCCATATATGTTCATGTGTCGATCATTGATTCAAGATGTTTCTTGTTCAGCCTTGAACTGAGATTAGCAACAGATCAACAACTTAACAATAGTTCCAAGAACTGAAACATGAGAGGTGTATAGGCCGCATTTCTTCAATGACCTCCCAATTCCATTTTAAGTGACTTTCTTAGCAATGCTATTCCATTTTATTTTCTCCGTTATTATAATTAACTCAACAGCGGGTAACACAAAGAGCAGCTATCCAAACACATATATTGAGATTTGAATTTGTTTTTATAATGGACATGGTGTTCTAGGATTGAATTACATCAAACAGAAATCAGAAGTCAAGAGAGAAGACTTCACTAAGGAGAAGCTGGTATACCAGACTACTTTTATTCAAGCTCTTCTCGTGGGCTTTAGGCCATGGAACACAATTAACTGAATCTGAGCACATCCTTTCCACACAAAGGGAATGACATCATCAGTGGTCAGAAGGGAGTAGATGCAGGGCATCAAAGAACCTGTAGCTTTGGATGTTTATGATGCATCAATCTCATTTGGGGTATAAATTTATGTGTATTATTTACAAAGAAAGTATGGGCAAGTCAAATCAGTTTTAAAAAAGTGAAAGGAAAATGTTTAGCCATTATAATTACAAAAATTTTCTAAATAATTTTTTAGCAAATTATGCTGCTAATTACAAATGAGATTTATTATTTTGCTCAAACAGGCATGGTTGACATTTAACATAAAAACATGTTATTCGAAATATTGTGTGCATTTAAAAGTAATAGTTTTATATTAGAGGAAAAAAATATTGTAAGTTTTTAAATATTTATTTTAGTTTTAAAACATGGATTTTTAAGTTGGAGTGCTGATGCTTATACAAGATTAAATTCAATTAAAGGTAAGTTGCCACTTTTCAATATTCTATCTTTAATTAGCTCTTTTCTCTATCTTTTCTATTTCCCCTATTCTCCTAGAACAGGTACAAAATTGTTTACATGTGCATGTGTACATACACTCCTGGCATTCATGTGAATATGGAAACATTAGGCAGACTGAAGCAATAGCTATGACTTTCTTTTCTTAAGAAATTGATTATTTAAACTGATACTTGAAAGGGAAACTTAGGTCCAGTCTCTAAGTCATTTGTAATTGATCTCTCTCTTCTTTTTCCCTCATGCAAGCACTATTTGTTTTAAATGATCCTTTTAAGAATTGCAATTGATGAAGAAAGTTTTAAGAATCTAATTTAAAATTTTCAGAATACAATTAAGTAAGTTTTGCTTTATATTTCCTTTTGAATTATTTTTCTTTTATAAATGCGAGTTAAAATCTCAAAGATTGATGAAATTTGCCAAGGTTGGTACCCAGATGTTATGTGATTATTACCTTCCTCTTCATTTTAGATTACAAATATTGAAAGGGTATTTTATGAGTTAAATATAAAATTCAATAAAGTAAATTGGTTTTGTCTCTAATTTATTTGTTTTAATGCCATTTTTGTATTAGCTCATGTTAGATTATGTATCAAAAAACAAATCTTTTGATTTAGTGTTAATGGTAGCTTTTTTGATACATAATTTCTTCAGATTCTCCCACTGAACTCCCATTGGTTATTTATTGCCTGACTGGCGGAGTAAGTTTTCTTTTTAAATGATTGACATTATTTTAAGAGCTTAAATTTTCCCTGAATTTTAACAAGTTAATCTGGGTTAGACCTGTACACGGACTATTGGTAATCAATATGTATTTTTCTCACTTTAATGACTGGCAGTTAGACTACATTGTCTTGCCCCTTGCATCTAAGTAGTAGTGCCTTATCATTTCCCATCAATAAAATGTGAGTGGAAGTGACACATGTCCTTTCCTGGCAGAGGTTATTAAGACCAAGTGTGCTTTCTCCATGCTTTCTTCTTTTTCCATGTATCAACTGAAGAAAGGAAATTTAGGGAAATAGAAGAGGACAAAGCTACCGGTTGGAAAGAGCCCAGGTTCCCTAGATTACTGTGTAAAGCATAGAGACTCCTTTCCTGACCTGTTTACAACTGATGTCAGTAAGAAATAAAATTTTATTATTAAACTTTAAGATATACAGGACTTTTTTTTTTTTTTTTTCAAATAAGGAAGTCAACTTAAGACAAGTAAAAGCCCACCTACTACACAAAATTAGAAAGATTCGGCAACATATACTATGTTGTATTAAATTGAATATATTTAGCAAAAGAATTTTAAACATATATTTTCTGGGTTTCAAACACTATCAAGCACTCGTTCTCATAATCGACTTTATTCATCATAGAAATTGGAGCTTTTAATTTGCTTTAAACAACGTCCTACTTTCTTACCTTTATTCTACAACTGCCAATTTTTTATTTTTAAAGGAAAAAACAAACAAACAAACAGAGGACTTGGAACAAAGTAGCAAAGCAAAGGACTGAGAGAGAAAGCAAAGGAAGAGAGAAATATTTCATGAGATTTTTAGATCATAGATATGTCAAGAAGAATGAGTGACCTAGTTGCTGAAATTATTTTCCCCCAAAGCAATTCAGTTCTTTAAATACAGTCATGCACCACATAACATTTTGGTCAACGTCAAACCACATATACAATGGTGGTTAGCTGACTTTTCTGTAAGGCATGGAAGGATGTCTGGTTCAAGAGAATTCATTTTCTCTGATGGTAGTAGTATCTGTAGGGTTTGGCAATAGATTCCCTCTTATTCACAGCACCTAATCTGAATGCACAGATTGCATCCTAGTCAGTCAGTCATCGACCTGTTTCAGCACAGAGGAAACTGTCCCTTCAAGTGCTACAATCCAGAGGGTGCTACAGCCCTCCCAGATCTAGCGTGATGGTCTTTAGATACATTCTGTAATTTTTTTCATTGCAGACCTAAGATCCTCTGCAAGGATGGAGCCAGTTCATCTCTGTCCTTTGGAAATATTTTCAGATTATAATGATGTAATTTAAAGTCACTGCTGTGGTGATCTACACCTTATGCAGCCTTTTTCTCCTCTCGTGATCCTTTTGGAAGGAAGAGGGAGAGAGTTTATGGGACAGTGTTTATAAAGTCTGCAGTAGCATCCTGTAATGTCCTAGGTCTTCACAATCACTCACCACTCACAAACTGACTTACCTAGAGCAACTTCCAGTCCTTCAAACTTCATTGACGTAAGTGCCCTATACAAGTGTATCAATTTTTCTTTTATACCATATTTTTACTGTACCTTTTCTATGTTGAGTATACAAATACTATGTCACAATTATATACAGTATTCAGTACAGTAACATGCTGTACAGTTTCATAGCCTGGAGTAATAGTCTATATACCATGTTGCCTAGATATAGTAGGCTAGTGATGCATTTCTCAGAATATAACTCCATTTTTAAGCGATGCATGACAGTATATCAAACAATTATTGGTGTCTTGACATTTCTGATAATAGAATAAAGTCAGATTAACCTTTTATAAAGATTACATTGTTGTACTATGTAGCTGGTTCCTCATGAATAAAAACATACTAGTTTTTAACAAAATTTCACATGATATAAAACCTAAAATTGATACATCAACTAAATTTGGTGCCTCAGCTAAATCAAGAAATTAAATTGAGGCAATGTCCATTACTTTTAGTGGACAATTTAATGTCAAAAAAAAAAAAAAGTGAATAACTTGCTCTTTTCCAAAATCCTAGAAATCTGAACTATAACTAACCTCTTGATGATGTTGACAAATGTTTACAGAAAAGTGTTCTTGTATCACCAGTTTGGTTTCATCACATCAAATATTATTTATTTTTAAAAGTTTTTCTTGATAAATTAAGACCACAATTGACTTGGGTCTTCTCATTCTTCCATCCTGTTGATTTTCATAATCATTTTTTATTCTCCTTGGACCATGTATAAAGTAAATCTCAATTATAAAATTGTCTAAAAAATTGTACAATTTGTTCCTTGGTAACCAGAAGATAAATAAGAAAGAAATGCAGATCACCAGTATCTTCAGAGGAGACCCGACTTGCCTAAATCACACAGTAAGTTAATGGCAGACTTGTTTAATGTCATCTCTGTTAATACTTTATCATTGTTCTTGTTGTCACTAGAGCGAAAATAGCTTCACTTGTCTGTGAACTAGACAGTATGCTTTACTGAACACTTAATGGGAGAGAGCATTAAACTAACATTCTTTCTTCTTTCATAACAAGGTTTGTGAAATAGAGCCTCCTCCACTGAACTCTTCTTGTTTGAACAGAAATGAATACAAATTGCCTTGCCCTACTTCTAATTCCAGAGGGCAACTTGTATTTCCACAACCCGAGAAATCATGGGAAGCTCTACTAAGGTTTTGAATAATTGTAGTAGCTAATACTATGACTACTAACTTCTCTGAGTACAACTTCTTTAAAAATTAAATAATTTGGGAACAAAACTTTTAGCATCGTACTCTTTCTACTACCAAAAAGAAACACATGTTTATTATCTGATTTTTTTTTTTTTTTATGCAAATCTTCACCTCAAGGGAGACTGACTGTTTTCTGGTGGAATAGCCTGACCCAGGTGGGCCATGGGAGACAATCTCACCATTTTGTACAATATAGACTCATATAAACATCAGCAATCACCAGTCAAAGACTCCAATTTTACAAAGGAAACAATTGCTCAGAGAGGGTAATGATTTGTGCACATGATCTTAATCATGAGCAGAGCTAGGGATATGACTTCTTAGCACCCAGCAGGTGCTCTTTTTACTGCAGCACATGTTTCTTAATAGGTATTTTTGGTGTTCTGTTCTGTATATAACAAATGCAAATAAATGTCCATTAAAATGCAAATAACTTTACATTTCTATTGATTATGCTGATTCATTTAGCAAATGTTAATTGTTTATCAACACCACAGTTCATTTGGAACATAACCTTTGTGGTTGAAACTCCTGGATTTGAATTCATTTTTCACAATATTATAATATGTACAAAAGGCTTAAAAAAACATAACTAGAGACAAAAAGTTCTAATGGTAGCTATACAAATCAGATAAACACTATTTCTACATATAGTGTGTTAAAAGATATGTAGGTATAAGACATTTACCCTTTATCTAAAAAATAAAAAAAGTATTTAATTGAATGTAAATCATTTATTACAAGATACATCATATTTTATGTAATAATAAAGAAAAAAAGGAATAATACCAATATGGCTATGCTATAATACCAAGATACAATCAATGACAGATACATTGATATTTCAAAGATAATAAAACATAAAGAAATGTGTTTTAGAATTTTTGAAATATACTATCGCTTTCTCTATTTACCTACAGAGACAGATAAAGAAAGGGAGAGGTTGCTATATACCATGGCACAATGTTTGTGGATTTTATAGGTATAACCTCATTCAATACTCACAACTGTCCTTTAAATTAGGTACATTTTTTATTTCATTTTAAAGATAAAGAAGCTGAGTTATAACATAATATGACTTTCTAAGATCATATTCTTTCAGAAAAATGTTAAGTATAAATTATTAATTATTTATCAGGTGATCACAATTTTGCTAGGTGACTTGTAACAAATCAAGTACTGCCACCAGGTGCATTACATCTCTTTGAAGTGTCAAATCATGCACGCCTGAAACAAGCAAATAACCCCATGTCTTAACATACTCTAGTCTATAATCATATCTTGCTTTTTGCCCAATGCCTTTTTGTGACCAAAAAAAAGATGTACACATAATTTGTGAACCAAAACAAACAAACAAAAAGACTTAAAACAAAGATTTGCTTCAAAGGACTAAAAATTAAACTGAGCCCAATTTCCATGTCTTTATAAAAATAAATTAAAAAAGAAAAAAGTTGAGCATGAATTTTCATATATTTTAGTACATTCTTTTTTTCTTTTTTTTCTTTCTTTTACTTCTGCCTCCCAGAAGTACAACAAAGTTAGTTAAAACTTGACTTGAAGGATGGGAAATCTTGAGCCGTAGACAAGAGATATTCAAATCTTTTCATTTGAATGGTTAGGAAATTAGAAGATTTCTGTTTGTTTTTGTTTTTTTTTTTCCTAACATTATGGACAGTTCTAAGCAAGTTTAAAAGAAGGAGAGAGAGAGAGAGAGAAGGAGGGAGGGAAATAGGGAAGGAGGAAGGAAGGAAGGAAGGAAGGAAGGAAGGAAGGAAGGAAGGAAGGAAGGAAGGAAGGAAGGAAGGAAGGAAGGAAGGAAGAACAACACACACACACATCAAACTAGTATGCATGCCAGAATATCACAGCAGATTCAAACAAAATTGGGAGATTTTGCACTTGTGAACATATTTACTGAAGCAGAAAATATCCTCTGTGTGAATAAGCTTCCTAAAAATATCTTGGCATGAATGTGCTTAAACTCACTTAGAATACCACACTTTCTCTGACATCGCCATGCTTGTTAAGTTCCTCGAACCATTCTGCAAGTTATCTCCTTACAATTTTACTCTATTTTATGGTACTTGTCTGTAACTTTCATTCAAAATTTCAAAGCCTGATTAATATTGTAAAATTCAATAATCTTCATTTAAAATTATTATTTTCTAATGTCATTATGTTGTAGTAGTTTTAAAATAAGAACATTTCTAAATATGATTTATTTTATATAAATATACCCTGTAATATAGTTCAAATTTATTTATTAATTTTAGTTTAGTGATGTAAATTATTCTGATTTCCATTAACTCTAGCATTTAGGGATATTTCAGAAGTGAAAGTTCAAATACTGTCTGTCTGTTTGTTTTTTTAACCATTCTTGAAATAGGAGAAAATTGGGATTATAGTAAACTAAAAATTAATTGAGAATCTTGATTAATTTGTCCCAGAATGGGCCATATATTTCTACAGTGTGCTATCAGGTTTAAGGACAACCAACTTGTATGATAATTATCATAACAGGTACTAATTAATACAAATGAACCTATGTGGAATCTAAGAAAGTGTTATGACTGGACCTCAGGAAATACTGGAACCAGGATACAAGGAAAGATCAAGAGAATCTAAGAAGTCTTTCCTCTGTCTTCTTTGCTTCTTTGAATTTTGTTACTTCTGCTGCTTATGGTTTTTTCTGCTACTTAGTCCACATGATTGGAATAGAACTACCAATACTTCCAAAACTTACAGTTTAGCCAAGATTACTCTGGAATTTCTCAGCTCCAATTATATACCCATGAGAGAGTAAGGTTGGCCATTATTGATTCATATACTCACTCAAACCTCTCAACTGTGTCCTGACATTGGCTGTTCTCTCATGAGTTTGGGTATAAAAGATGAAGGTGGGGAAAAAGAATATGAGCGGACAACCCCAAAATGTTGACAAAAGCTTGTTAATTTAACTTTAATGGTCTAGACTCTATACTATGTTCATAGTGGTAGATTAAGACCTGGGGTGTAAGGGCTTCAATTCTGAGTAGGTGAATGAGAAGAAAACTTGAAAATGACCTAAATTATTAATTTCACTGGCATTCTATCACTAATTATCTACATATCCAAATAATTCCCTGCACTAAAAGAGTGTCTCCTCTTCAAGCCTTTTCTGTTAATTGCCATGTCAATGTAAAGCCCTTCTGTAACTATGTGCATTTGCTGATTATACCACTTAAATAGCACTTATTATTTTGTTCCTTATGTTATCATTATTTATAATTATAAAATATTTTTCCTATTAGATTGATTAAAATGACAGTCCTAGAGGAGTAGGAAAACATAAGTAACTCCTAGAAAAGGCAGATCTAGATATTCTCCAGCCAATTTTGAGATGCTTCTTTAAGAGAAAGAATAAAAAATTATAAATATAAAATTAAATATTCAAGGATATCTTTGTTTACACGATTAAAAATAAATTACAAATTATAAATTTAAAATATGATATAACAATAATATTTTGAAAAAATGATAAAATTTTAAATTAATTGATAGACATACCTCTAAATACTTTATTCCCACATACTCTTTATTACTAAAGTAAAATTGATATATAATATTATATTAGTTTCGAGTGAACAACATAGTGATTTGACATTTATATGCTTTCTGATGGACTACCACGATAACTCTAGTAACCATCTGTCACCATACAAAATTATTATTTTTGAGTATATTCCTAATGTTGTATGTTATATTCTCATGACTTATTTATCTTTGATTGCATCTTCATATGAAAAATTTTGTTATTCTCTAAAAAAAAGTAAAAAAATGATCTATTCTTTTTTTCTAGCTGATTTGACTATTTTTTTAATTGAATGTTAGACTATATAAAACATAATCTAACCCAGAGAATTATTCAATGATTGTAGTATTACTACAAATTTGTGGTTTTATTCACAGAAAATTTGATAAACTGTTTTTTGTTTGTTGTTTGTTTTCAACAAAAAAGTGGGGAAAGGCCTTGGGGGATAACTTTGCATTACATTATCAATTATATATTTGACATTAATGAATCTGTGTTACCAGGTATAAGTAAACAAATTCTCTTCTTATATCTTATATGTCTGGTGATTGGAAGAATTTTCCACAGATTGGCATCTGCCTCTACATGTTCCAAATTTTTTATGTTTTCCATTATCCACATACTTTCACTGGCAGATGCCACTGGACAAGTTAATTTCGCAGTAAGACCACTTGATCTAAGCTTTCATTTCACAACAGCAGTCAGAAGAGATATTCCCAAAAGTTATTTGTATACATGGGATGATAACAATAATTTTAAGTAAACACAGACGTGACTACAAACTATGATATATGTCAGCAGACTCTAAATAACTGTATCTTTCTTCAGCTTCCCCACAGTTTATCCTCCAGAATGCCCACAACCATTCTGATAATTCTGCACACAAAGAGAAAGGCAACTGCAGAGATACTGAATAGCAAGAGGCCATGACTTTCTTGATTGAGGTTTAACAATAAACACAGTATCATATGGGTAGATTGCTAGAACTCTTTCCTATGATTTTGAAGGGACTGTGTAAGTGAAAGGCCACACATTTTAGAATTCATTAGCTTCCTGGCATATCTCATTTAGAACTAGCTTGCCTTAATAGTTTTTTTTGCTTGTTTGTTTTTTCCTCACTGAAGAGAAATGAATAATTATAAGGAATGAATAATAATTAGAAATGAATAATTATAAGGAAAAAAAAGTTAGGTTATTCTGGTTAGCGCAAGATGTTCTGTAGTGAAAATGGCGAAATGAGGAATGGGGTTAGGAGATGGGGCCTACTGATTTCTCCTTCATTTTTAAATTAAGTAGCATATTTAAGATGAAATGAAACCAATATGATGATTAAAATGATCTCTGTCTTCATGAGGGATATTTCGAATCTGTCAGATAGAGGTTAGTTTTGTTACTGTCGCAATGTAGAAGTGCTATAAGAATGGAAATGCAAAATCAAAACCAAAAGTACTGTAGAATTGAAGTCTGGAACAATAAAGGTATAATTGCAGAATTATAATTTCTTAAAGCAGAAGCCAAGATCCTAGGTCATGGCCAAGATCCTAGGTCATGGCCAAGATCAGACACTGCTATAGTAATAAGGAAGAGCAGAATAAACGGGACAGCGGGGAATTCCACGAGACAGAGACTGTGTAAAAATCTCTCCGAAATGACCAGTAGGATTAGAGATAGCAGTCAAGGAGAGAAAGCAATCAAGGAAAGTTAAGACTTAAGAGAACAAGGAATTGAGTTGCATCATGATCTTTTTAAAGTTAAAATCTAGTTTTCTCTTAAGCTTGATTAGTCAGTTATATTAATAAAAAAACTTAATGAAAAGAATTTAATTTATTTGTTAATCCATTATCAGTTACTTATTGAGTTCTTACTATTTGGTAAGCACTACACTTCTTATTGGCAGGAGTTAGAATTCCTGCCACTATTATAACAACATAGATTGCCATATTCAGCCTTCCAAAATGACAAAGAGAAACATGAGTCCCACATATGTCCAAGAACTGAAATTATTAAACTCTAGATCACTTAGCAAGAATTTACAAGTGCCATGATTTCATTAACATATTGTCTTAATAAGAAATCCTTACAAAAGATAAAAAAATATGACATTATCAAATGACTTTCAATCATTTTAGAATGATAAGGTTTTACTTTTGCTTGGGTATAGGAGAAAATAAGTTTTGGATTTATTTATTTATGTTATTATTGTTTATATTTTTAAAGAATTGATTTTTTAATATTATTATTTTAATTTAAGCATAGTGGTATACAATATTATATTAGTTACTTTAGTTTCAGGTATACAATATTATTATTTGACATATTTATACCTTACAACATGATTATCCTACTAATTCTAGTAATCATCTTTTACTGCACAAACTTCTCACAGTATTATTGACTATATTCCCCTTCATCTTTTTCACCTATCCTCTTCATCCTCTCCCCTCTAGTAACCATCTCTTTGGTCTCTGTTTGATGAGTTTGTTTTTGTTTTGTTTTGTTCATTTTTCTTTTGATTCCACAAATAAGTGAAATCATGTAGTATTTGTCTTTCTCTGACATATTTCTCTTAGCATAATACCCTCTAGGTCTGTCCATGTTATTTCAAATGGCAAGATTTAATTTTTTTCTATTGCTGTATAACATTTCATTGAATATAAATACCTCTTCTTTATCTATTCATCTACCAATGTACACTTAGGTTCCTTCCATATCTTGGCTATTGTCAGTATGCTGCAGTAAACATAGGGATGCATATGTATTTTCAAACTAGTGTTTTTATTTTCTTTGGATAAATACTCATAAGTGAATTGCTGGGTCCTTTGGTAGATCTATTTTTAGTTTTTCAAGGTATCGCCATACTATTTTTCATAGTGGCTGCACCAATTTGAAGTTCCTCTAACAGTGCACAAACTCCACATCCTCACAAACATATGTAATTTGTTGACTTCTTCATAATAGCTATTCTGACTGGTATGAGGTGGTATCTCATTGTGGTTTTAATTTGCATTCCCTTGATGATTAGTGACTATTTTAATTTGCTAAGAATATTATTCTGAACATTTCAATTTATTCTCAGGAGTTGGTCATGAACCTGAAGTTAAAAATGTACAGATGATGGTGCTAAATTTATAATTTACTTAATAATTTTTCTTATTCTCATTGTACTCTAATATTTGTAAATTCTATTAACATATTTTTTTTTTCAAGCTAGAGCATTAAAGGCAGTCAAGACAAAATTCTAATTATCTTTTGTTGCAAAGCACCATATGTTGCTGCTTTAACATCAGAAAAGACTATGAAGAACATTCAAATATAAACAAAAGTTTGAAAATCTAACTGGGGTGAAAAAGTTAAGCTGGTTAACATATTGCAAAGTAAATTCATTTGTGACATATTTAATCATGCCAAAATATTTACCACTCAGCATAAGTATCCATCAATGAAGAGGGGAAATGCAATTTATCATTTTAATACTCAACATAATTTTGTATCCAGCTGTGGCCCTTAAGAAATTTGAAAATTTTTTGTGCGTGATTGGAATTTGGAAAAGGGAAGGGTAAAGGGAGAGGTAGACAAGTGGATCCTCTTACAAAGCAACCAGATGTTTACTCTGGCACTTTGCATTAAAGTTAAGAGAACATTAAAAATATTGACAGTGTGTGTGCACTTTGAATAAAACTGATTTTAAGATTTTCTTTATAATTTATTTGATCTTTTGTAGAGAAAAAAGATGGAATTATTTCCTAAATATTTAAAAAAATAAATATGCCTCTAATTTTGTTTTTGGAAATGTAATTGCATATGTGTGTTTTTAGCTGGAAAGAAAAAATATGAAAGGGACTTTTCATCGACTACTAAACAGCAAGTATGTTCCAGTTACTATTCTTGTGTTGCAGTTAGATACACCTCATTTCCTCAGGAAAAATAACTGAGAGTGGAGTAGGTACAGACACTTACTAAATTCTAACAAATCAACAGAACAGCATTTGTCCAAAGGCAGACAGGGTTTTTTTCAGCAACTGCTTGTCATGGTAAAATTTTAAAAGAATAGATTGTTCTCAAAGTTTGAAATCATGTCTTTGTGAGATCCATATAAGTATTATAATCAGAATAGCAAGAAAAACTTGTTTTAATTTAAATGAAAAATCATAAACATTGTACCCCAATGAGTTTTAACAATTTTGCCTTCTGAGTACTTTCAATCCAAAGTTACATTTAAGTAGAAGAAAAACAGTTATTTCAGAGTGTTTTTAGGATTATACATAACTGAAAAGATATTGATTTGTTGACAGAATTGATCAAATACTGTTACTATATTTTTGTACTGTTGAGACGTGTAGCTATGAACACTGCTTTGCTAAATTCATTCACTTTGACTTCTACGACAAATTCAAAAAAAAATTCAAGATTTCAAAAAAAAAAACTTGTTTTTCTTTAAGTCACTTTTCTCTTTCTCCTACATTTTTAACTTGAGGAGACCACAATTTAAATAGTTTTCTTTTTACAGATATATGTAATCTATTGTGTGAGGAATATCTCATGGCATGGTCAGCCCCAGTGTAAGCATTAATTTACTGAATCATATCTTAGTTGTTTTCCATGTTCCATACTTTGTATTTTCTTTACAGCCTGAAGCGCCCTTTCCTCTGTGCTCAAACTCAAATACCCATGTTCTATTTTTTAGCTACAGGAAGCTCCTCAGGGCCCCATCTGGCAAAATGATGCTTTACTCCATAACTCTCAATACTTCTATGCATCAGAATTGCCCTTTTTATTCTACCCTCATTTCTACTTCCACTAGATATCCCATCCTCTTTATGGAATTGGAACTTACCTACCAGAATAAATAGTTAACTCACTCACTTTAAAAGATGAAAAGTTAATAACCAACCCTTCTGTTTAAATTTTTATCTGAAATGACTTTATTTTCCCATCCAAGTACTAAACAGGCCTGACCCTGCTTCGCTTCCGAGATCAGATGAGATCGGGTGCATTCAGGGTGGTATGGCCATAGACTATTTATTTTTAAATTAATTTCTAACTAGGTTCAGTATAACATCTGTTTTTGGTAAAAAATCTTTTCAAAGAAGTTGTTAAAATTAAATTTATAAAATAAATGAATGATTATTTTTAGTTTTCTTCTATTTCATAGAAAGACAAAGGATTATTTTGAGTAATTTTCTATGTATTATATCTCTGACATATTTTGATTTCTCACTAGATAGTCTTGTTTATTTTTTATGCTTAGTTAAGTTTTGGGGAGGTTCTTATTTATTATTTTTCCTACTTTTTAATTTTGTTAATGTGTGAATTCTATAAGTTTTTTAGTTCGTTCAATCTTGTTCATAGACCCTTGGGGTCTTTTTTCCTATAAGAAAAATATATAAAATAAGTCCTATTATCTATATTTATCTCTATATCTATAACTATATCTATCTATATCTATATCATCTGTATCTATATCTATCTATATCTATATGTAGAGAGAAATAAATTATATTAAAAATTAGACTGGGCCAGGAAAATAAAGAATCCCTGCCCATTGCATGAGCCCAGAAGCTAGTGCAATGGGCTAGATGCAGCTGGGAATGGGGCAGGTGTGTGGAGAAAAGCTTCTTCTGAAGCACAGTCCTGCAGGGTTTTCTGAGAACTAAAGGTGGAGCACTGACATTGAGGAAGGCCTTTTGGCACCCTAGGAGCCACACTAAGTACAAGGTACCCTTAATCAACCACAGGAGGACTTCTGGGTCTACATAGAATGTAGAAAACCACAGAGAATATTGCATAAACTCTAATAAGGGGGGGGGACCCATAATATGCTATAATATGATAAAATGAATAATTAGGTTCTTAATTATTTTCAAGTTAAATATTGTGGTAAAATAATGTTTTAAGAAAAGTAGCTATGAGCAAAAGCATGATATTGAAGTCTTTGCAATGTCAAGCTTCTGACGAAATTCTTTATTCTAAGAAAATTTTAAAATGCCTCTATATTGACATGAATGTTATTAATAAACTAATGACCTTTCTTGAATGACTGAATCCCTGCCTTCCATTAGAACAATAATAAAAAATCTCTTTAGCTTTTTATGCCAATTATAACAGCATGCTACCAGATGTTGACACTTCTTCAATTACTTCCACAAGTGATGTCAGAATTCCTCCTTTATCAGTTAATCGATCTGCTAACATACAGAGTCTTCTCTTCTCCCTTCCACATTCTCTAAATTAATTCATACTCATAGACTACTAAGTGAGAGCCAGGCCATAGGGAACTGGACAGAAATACCACCGTTTTCATAGTTTTCACTAGCAATGATCCATGGCATCTATACTCAAGAAATACCTATTTAAGTTACTATTATTGACACTTAACAGGTATACAATATCAAAGCTTATTTGGTGTGAGATATAAAGACATCTCTTGACTTATTGGCTTCCAAATTCGAGCTTTGAGGAAAGAAATTCAATTAGTGCAGGGAGTAGAATAGAGAAATAAGGAAAAAGAAAAAAAAAATCACCTGGGACCAGTGCAAATGAATTTTAAAAATAATGTCGAATCTACTTAATAAATATTTATTCACTATTCTATTTTTTCTTCAAAAACTGTTGTAATATTAAAAAATTATGGTTTGAAAAATGCTTAAGAAATTAACCATTATGTTTATGAAAACTTTTTACACATTTTAGCTGGTTACACATTATATAAGGAAAGAAACCACTTGACTGTTGAGACAGAGAACATTAGTATTACCTAACCTTCATTATTACTTATCTTCATTAAAAAACAAGTTGACTTGTTTCTTGGCTGAACATTCTATTCAACATTGGCTTGAGTAAACTTTTTAAATATTTTAGATAATATTTTAATATGTTAGGTGTATTGCAGGGGAGGGGGTGGTAATTTGTTTTGTTGTTGTTGTTATTGTTAGTTTAGTTTCATCAAGAATTTTGTTTCCATGTGAAAGATAGCAGTTGTATTTTCATTATTACTATTTTTTTAATTTAAGTATGGTTGATACATGGTCTTATATTGGTTATGTTAGTTTTAGGTACAATATAGTTATTCAACATTTTTATACCTTACAATGTGATCACCTCACTAATTCTAGTAATCATCTATCATGGTGATTATCATTCATTCCTCCACCACTCCCTTCTGTTAACTATCTCTTTGGTATTTATGTCTGAGTCTGTTTTTGTTTTGTTTTGTTTTTAGATTCCATGTATAAATGAAATCATACGAAAATACGGGAAAGGAAAAAAAAATTACCGGTAGAGACGAATATACAATAATCACAGTAAATGAATCACTTAAAAAGCTAATAGGAAGGTTAAAAGTCATTATTACTTCTTAAAATGGAATCATTTATACTTCTCATTTATTATAAATTACAGGAAAAAAAGTTGTATAAATTTAAACAATGAGTCACCATTGTTTTTGGTTATAGAAAAGATCCTGTTATCTATTTTGTGAAGAATCTGTTTGGGGGATATAACCTAACACTGGAAGAATATCACTCCATTAAGGAGACTGACTAGTATGTACACTAATTTCATCGAGCACTGGTGATTTATTTTGTTTTCTTGTAGAGAGAATGAGGCCTATTTTAATCATAATGCAGAAAGCAGCATTGAGATTTGCTTAAATTACTTTCTTTGCATGTCCCTTCCCTAACATAACTTTGGAGGGTAACTAGTCTTATACCCAGCCATGAAAACTCTTCATTGGGAGTTCATTGATGAGTTTTTCATTTCCCACTATGTTCCTTATGTCAATAAAGAGATGATTTTTGATAGATCAGATGACATTAGAGTATCAACTCCACATGAGTAAAGAACCTACTAGCATTATTCCCACTGGCTTTCTGTGCCTAGAACTGTCTAATCCATACTCAGTCCTAAATATATATATATATTTTTTTAAAATGAAGGGTTGAGTGAATAATTGAAGAAGAATTCCAAGTTTACTTATACTACCTCTCAGGATTATCTTATGCTACTGTTGATTATATATTTGGAGGATGATTCTGAATCTCTAACAGCCCAAGCAATCCAAAAGTCTCAGTCACAGACCCATGTGAAAAGAGCCTGAAGAGCCTGATGAATGGAACTTGTGAATGTGAAAAAAATGCTTACTTTCCTTTGGCAGAGGATTTGCATAATGATACAATAAGCATCTCTTCCTCTCTCCTGTACATCTAATATTTTTTTAATTATAATTTTAAAGAAACATGCCATAGACTTATTCAAATTTTAAAGACAAGTGTCATACACATGAGACAAGAATGCTGAGATTCTGATAAATGTAATATGTTAATATGTGGAGAATTATGATGTTATACAGAAGTTGGAAACTTAAGTCCTAATTTTTGCTCACTTTGCAAGTCTAACCAGATGACACTTCTAAAATTATCGATGTATAAAATGAGATTTTGCTACTATAGTTTCTTTTCATTTGTGAAAATGTTCATCTTGATTTAGGCTGAAGTGAGTACCGTATAGTGTGTAATGTGCAATTAAAATAAGATGAGCATCATGAATTATCCTACATTTTTAGAGTCTATATTCATGATTTGTTCTTTCTACTTATTTCTCTTGAAAGAATGACATGTTGTAGATATAGCATTTTCTATACCACATTAAAAATAAGCAATTATTATCACAGTGTGAGTGATATCGAATTAAAAATTAATAGGTTAATTAGTAGATAGTAATGTAATTATGAAGGAGACATTTTAAAAACAAATTTGCTTTATAATGCATTTAGAAAACATGGTTAAATCCCAGTGAAGAAAAATTATTATGGTTGATAGTAATAGCAGTAACATAATGTTTCAATTTTTATAAGTCCCATACCTGAAGAAAACCAACAAATGTAGCAAACAAGCAAACTTATGAATTAATCAAGTATACTGAATATGAGATCAAGATGTAAGGATCAATTGTCTTTCTATACACTAACAATAAACTATCAAAAACTGAATTTAAAAAAATATTGTTATAATAACACAAATCAAATATTGATAAATAAATATCACAAAAGTATGTAAGATCTCTATTCTGAAACATTTAAAATATTGTTGAGAAAAAGTTTTAAAGTCCATAGATTGAGTGAATCAATATTGGTAATATATAAATTTTCTCTAAATAGGAAGTACAACAGTAGAACTTCCAGGAGAAAACTTGTGAGAATATTTATAAAGTGGACATTGCACAAACTAAAATCTCTTATTCATCAAAAGATCTCATTTAAAAAAACTAATAGGGAAACAAAAACTAAAAGAAAATATTTACAGAGTACATATGAAAAAAATAATTTTCAGAAAAACAGTTTAGCAAAGCAATAAAGAGAAAAAATAAAATAAAAGGCAAAAGACTTGCACAGGAATTTTATAAAAACAGAATATACAAATAGCCAATACGAGTCAAAAGAGTGGTTATCTCTGGACAAGTGGGACACAGAAAATGTGTCTTTTAGAGTTTTTTGGAATATTCTATAGTATAGTTTTATTTTTAAAGAAAGTATATAGTTGGATTTATCCAGTACAGAGATTTGGGTAGACAGATGCTATAGAATGACAACAGTGCACTGATTGATAACCATACAGACAAAATCATCATCATCATCATCATCATCATCATCATCATCTAATGGATGATAACATAAGGTTAATTGTGCATATTTCCTTCTTTTGTTGTGATATTAAGAATTTCTAAGGAGTTCTGTTTCTTCTTAGTTAAAAGCAGTATTTAATGACATCAATCTGGCTTAGAAGAGGCTCATTTCTGTTTCATTTATGGATTTGTTCAGTAGAAAGAGCTAAAAATATGTAAGTTAAATATAGAATACATCATGCATTCATATTGATACTTTTAATTTAAAATCAGAACTACAGAATTATTTTTTGGTCTTTGATGCTGTTGATCACATGAAATGCACGGGTAGCTTTCTAAGGCATTGCTCATTACATATAATAAGAAAAGTTTCTATGACAGTGGGAATCCATAGCCTCCCACCTGGTTCCTACATGTAAACTAGTTTTTAGAAATGGAATCTGTTGATTGAGGGAAAAGCTAGGTCAATTTAAGAAATGCAGCTACAGTTTCTGCTATGAATCTTTTCAGAAGAATATGTATCTTTTCATTCGGGAGACTATAACTTGAGGAAAAGTAAAATTCCAGTAAAAACTTATATTTTTTAGATATTAATTATGAATTATTGTTAATATCTAACAAACCAAAATGTCTAAGGCCAGAGGGATTATGAAGATCAGACAATATACTATAAACTTGAGATAGACATACCTGGCTACCAAAAGAATTTCAACATTAGTGAGATATTTTGGTGGAAAAAGCTAGTAAGCTATTACAGCTCTTGAAACTATCTCCTGAATCTTCATTTCACTCCCTTATACCACCCAACAGACAAGCAATGTTTATCTCATGCCATGAGTATTTGCAGAGATTGATGCAGCATCAAATCTTTTAAGGATTCAGGGGTTTGATTCTTATCACACCTCGATGTGTCTTTCCCTGCGTCATGTAAAAATTCAGATAGATTTTGGAAAAAAGGCATGTATTATGGAAATATTTGGCCTGTAATAATTAAGAATTTATATCCTGGCCTCTATGTGTGCAGGTTTAGAGACTGAAGAGGGAGATCCCGCCTGCAACATTCTTCACAGGTAGCACCATGACAGCTATGTTTCTGGCTAGTAAGGAAGAATCTATATTCATATCAGTCCTCAACAAGGGGTTTTCACTTTTCACAAAAAGGATTAAGAGCTAGCTCTCTCCATGAACAAAATGTTGATCAAAATAGCGAATATAATTTTTTTAAAAAGTAAGTAGAAAACAAAACCTGTTTGTTGTAGGAGAAGAAAGAAGAGATGAAAAGATTTTTCCTGGTTCATGACTAAAGTAGAAAGCCAGTATTTTGCAAATTCTTCAGAATTATCTACTTTTCATATAAATTGTTGGATAATGATTATATAGGTGACTAATTAAATGAGGTATATTGATACTAGCTCTCTCTACCAAACATGGAAAATAACAAAAACAATGAAAAAGGTAAATTCAGATATCAATCTAGAAGGATGACAGGAAAGGGGGACAGGAAGCAATAGTGAATGATAGCTTTTAGTCAAGTTTTCGAAAGAAGATAGAAAAATAATAACTGACCATAGAGTTGAAGAAGTTAATCTATGTTTCTACAAAGGAAACATAGGAAAATACTTCCAAGATGTAAGCTGACTAACTCTACAGATCAGCTAAAGGTCTCAGAGAGGCAACACGAAACATGTAAGCAGGAGATAAGGAGCAAGAGTCGGAGGAGTGCCTATGTACAGTATATTTGGCACTTCAGAACTTTTTCCTACTTCCTGCATGAGATGCCTGCTCCTCTTCATCAATGCTGCAAGAGATAGGGTGGTTTACTCTGTAAAGCAAAAGAAAAAAAGGTCTCTGGGCACAAGGAAAGGAAGAGGGAGATGTACTGAAAAAAAATATTTTGTGAAAGTATGCATTAGGAATTGTAGACCCTCAGCAACCTTCCTCACTACCTTCAAGGAAGATTGTCATCTAGGCATATCATACTCCCCATGCCAGCAAGCTCAGGTAGAAGATAGAACACGTTTGCTCTAGAGAAACAATGATGCAGAGAAAAGATTTTTTTGTTGTTCCAAGTTTATTTTTTCTCAAGAAAATATTTATTGCATATTCTTAGTGATTACATTTTACAGCAAAATTAAATTAAATGTGTACACTTTTCACAAACATAAAATGGAAACCAAGGCATTTACCAAATGTATATGCTGAACCAAAGTCCTGGTTTTCAGAATTAAGCAGTCAATCATGATTCTGGTCCAGGGCCATGGGTCCATGATTTTCAATAGTTGAGGATCTTGTCAGTAATTGGAACAAAGTCTTCTTTATATTAGACAATGGTTTCCATATAAAACTCTTTTGTGAGCTCAGTTATTTAATTTATTTAATTTATTTAATTTATTTCCTCAGATATTTCATTTGTTGAGACATCTTTTTGTTCTACTTCATTCCTTCTTTTAATGAGTATCCAGTGTCTTTGAATTCCATCTTGAACCTAAAAGATTCTTCAAATTCTGAGTATAAAGATGGCCTCATTCAATAAACAAGATTTAGGTAAGAGAGTTGTGAGATAGCTCCTGGTAGACTCAACTATAACAAATAGCTCTAAGCAACAGTTCCCAAGTTTTGCAGAATAAACTTGAGGCTGGAGACACAGCAAGACCTCCAGAATGACCCCTGGGTACGCCCCACCGAAGGCTGCGTGGTGGGTGAAAGGTCTTGCGGGAGAGCGGTACCTCATAGCATGCTCCTTTTTTGGCCTAAGAATACCAAAGAGCCAATAGGTCCAGGTGCCCAGTGCATTGAGGAAAGATCTTTACACTAAAATTTATAGTGTTTCATTTATTTCAAATGTTTCGCAGAAGTAATATTTTCTTAACATCTCTGATCAATGACACCAAGTTACTTACATGATTTCCAAAAGGGCATAATGACAACGAAGTTGCAGTTTACTCTGTGTTTGCCTGCCCTACAGCGCTAGTATACTCTTGCTCTAAATAGGTGCTACTAAATATTTTCTGAGTCTGTTAATGAATTCAGCCACATACTTGTCAAATCTCAGTTATTAAAAATTACAAAGTGCTGAAAGAAACTTTTGTAGGTCAACTAGTATGTTCCCTGAGCATAATAACTTTTAAACAGAGTTTTCTATCATATTTCTCTACAATGACAAGACAGAAGTGAACAAACCCACATGGAACTTTAGAGCTCATATTTTTGCTTCAGTGAAGCTAAACCAAATTATTTAATAGCTTAAAGTCAATCTCCTATCTTTTCAAAATTTCAGCATCAGCATTCATGAAAGGTTTTACTGTAGTTTCAGACTAGCAACTTTAAAAGACACTGGTAGTCTACTGTGTATCCATGGAAATAGGAAATGAGGAGACTTTTTGATAAGATTATGCTATCTTTGGGACATGTTCTAATGACATCAGTGAAAAGAAATGCAGGACAGAAAAGGGCCTGAAGCAAACCCATTCTCATTTTTATCTCAATTCCATTGCTCTCATTTGTCATTGGCACTGAATTTTTCAATCCTCCAGCCCCTTAAGAAGCTATTGTTTCTAAAATTCATTGAGAATTCTGGCTTTCATGGAGTATTTTCAATAACTCACTTTCAATTTACTAGAAAGGATTAAGGAAACCTTATTGAATTAATTTCTTGATCATAGTAAATGTTCTAATTTTTAGAATAAATTATCTTTTTGTTTCTTCTCACTAGTCTCTTAATAAAGCAGTCATTCTTTTAAAGTTTCTCAGTTTTATATACCACCTCACTGATTCCTATGAGGATTAATTAATACACTGTGTGTAAAATGCTTAGTACAGTACCTGGAGCGAGTAAACATATATTAATTTGTAGCTGTTTGGATTGTTATATCTTTATTACTATTAACTCATGATTTTATGTACTTTTTGTTCAATATCTTTTAAAAAATAAGTCATTTCTTCTATGTCTGGCTAATGGTTAAATCATAGAATTATAATAATCAAATATTATTCCTTCTTTATGACATCCTCTCTTTTTTTTCTTTATTCTTTTCCTTTTGAAAGTAAATATAAAGTCATGAAGACTCGAGTTTACATAATTACAGTTGTGAGAGTTCTCATTTTCTTCGGTCATATTAGCTTTTAAAGTAATGCCAGATAAAGAGTTAATTCCAGTTTTGTTTTGTCCTTTGAAAAATCTCAAAGGACAAAACAAAACTGGAATTAAAAAATCAAGAAGTATTCCAGTTCCTTTTTATTTCCTTAGAACCTGAGATAGAAAGTGTATACTCTATATTATTCAATCATATCCATTTTTGACTTAAATATCTGCACATTAAGCAGCTTTAACTATACCACTAGAATAGCTATTTACTCTCTTTTGCTGAATTTAATTTTTTTTATAAAACTAAGTACACTAAAGTTCGCCTGTCTTTTGTAATTAGAGTTAAAAATATCTGGGTGTTCCTTATTCCTATTTTCCTGGTATCCCTTCTAGTTGGCATTTTTGCTTGATTTTTCCATATTTTAACAAAATGTAATGAACAGTTGCATTAACTTATACTATGATGGCTATGACATCCTCCATATAGACTTTCAGTCCTTCCCTCCTCTTATCTAATGTTCTCTGTTGTTTTATTGTTGACTTCTAATTGACATACAATATCTTATTAGCTTCAGGTATTCACCATAGTGATTCTATACTATGCATTATGAAATGATCTCACAATAAGTCTAGTTATCACCTGTCACAATACAAAAAAATTATTATATTATTAACTACATTCTGCATGCTATATATTACATCCTCATGACTTATGTATTTTATAATTGGAATTTTATACCACTTGATCTAGTATTCTTGAGATGCATGTATAATGAACAACATTCTTAATTTAAAATTTAGTTGAATATGAAAACAACCAATGATAACCAGTCTCTCCTTTCCAAGACCTTCTCAGACTCTATGTAACAATATATGTATTTACACCTACATATGCACACACATACACACACACAAGTGGAGAGACAGAGATGGCTTATTCATAACTTTTACCAGTGTATATTGGTGATTAATTAAATTCAAATATTAGAAGAAAGTTTAAATGTAGACTTTTTCACAACTTTGAAGTAAAGAAGTAATTGTTAAGCTTGACATCCAAGCCAATAATTAGAATGAAAAAGATTGACATTGTCGATTGAATGTATATTTAAATATCTTTAGAGAAAAGAAACATGAACAAAATTAAAACAGCTTATAAACCAGGATAATATTGAACCTCATGTGACAATTTATTTTGAGAAAAGAGGATTACTGTTCTTAAAGCAAACTCGGTTCTTACCAAAAAGGAAGGTAAAAATTTTTAATAAGTAATGAGTGAGGAGAATAAAAATAAATAGGCATTTACCAAAAATAAATATAAATGCATCTCATCAAATTAACATCATTAAATAAGAATAATGCAAAATAAAAATATAATGTAAGATTTGTTTTGTGTTTGTCAGATTTATAAACTTTAAGAACATTATTAATACTCAAATTGGCAAGATTTGGGGGGAAATAAGTTTTAGTAAAACTACAAATTATTGAAAGAATTTTGGAGAACAATCAGGTAATAAATGTCAAAATTTAAAGTGTGTCAGTTCTTTGAGTCAGCAATTTTACTTTAAAATAGATTCTAGAAAAAGAAACACCAGTCTATACAGATAAAGAAAAATATATTCATCTTCGTTTTTTAAATACTAAAATTATAAAGCTGATTTTCTAGTAAATCTTCATGAAGAGTTAGTGCGAGCAATTTTCCTTGAGTTATTAATGTCGAAAATAATTTTTGTGTCACTTTATACCTCACAGTCAGATTTCTTGGATATAAAATCTTTAGCTTCTTTTTTCTTTCCCCTTGAATATTCTAATTTTTTTTTCCAATTTCTGGTTATCAGTGTTACTACTAAGATGTATAATGATAATGTAATTTTCTTCTTCTGTTCTTGCTTAAACAGTCAAATTTTTTTTTCTTTTATTTGTTTTTTGGTTTTTTTTTGTTTTTAATTATTTCATAATTTCACTGGAATATTTTCAGGACTGTACTGGGCTCTTTAATATATTCTTTCAAATATTTTCTTATTTGTTTAGATAAGGTTCCCAGAATTATAATTTATATCACTTTTTCACATTTTCTTATTCTTTTATTCTTCTCCAAAAACTCTTATTATACATCTATTTTATTTTATTTATTTATCTTCAATATTTATTATTTTCCAAATAATCATTTTTTAAATTTTTCTTCATGTTATTTTGATTTTTAAACAATATTTTCCTTTTAGCTCTTATTTCTTTTAAATCTATATTTTATTTATTTTTGTTTTTATTTTAGTTTACTCTAAATTTTAAGAAGAAAGTATAGTGTTTAGGAATGCACATAAAAGATTTACGTGTTCAGACCTACATATTGGAAATGCAATAGACTTACATGTTCAGACCTACATATTGGAAATCTGAGAGTTTTATATAACACAACTGTTCACTTTCTCAGATCCTTGCTGGTTTTTGGTCAGAAACTACTGTTCCTTGTCTTGTGGGACTTTCATAAGGCAGTTTACACTCTGGTGGCTGGCTTCCCTCAGAATGAATAAAACAGAGTGAGAATACAGATCCAAGATGGAACTGCAATTTTTTAAATAACCTAATCTCAAAATAAACATCTTATGTCCTTTGCTATATCCATTTATTACAAGCCCATCACCAAGGGGAAGGGATTACACAAGAGCGTGACTCCCAGGAAGAAGGAAATCATCAGTAAAGGGCTGCCTGTCACAAGTGTAGATAAATATTAGATGGACAATACTTACAGATAAAACCATAACTGCTAATGCTAGTCCTCAGTATAACATAATGCGTTATTCTAGTTTAACAAGTTTGTTTTAGAGGACATTGTGATATCAGTAATAATTATGGAAATAAAGGTTAATTAAAAGTATAAAATAAAGAAAAAGTAACAATTCACAAGAACATCAAAATCTTCCTGCCATCTAATATATCTGAAGAATGACGCATCTTGGTACTTGGTATTCCTACTTTGGTCTACCGTGGTCATGTGAACTGAAACTCAAAGTTTTTTGTACTTTTTCATTTAAAAAAAATCCTAAGTACTTCTTCTGAAGATAAATTAGTTATAGAAGCAATTGCAATGTGAAGTTCTGCTCTAGCAAAGAAATAGCACCAAATATCTCTCTTTAAATTTCTATAGACCAACATATAAACCTTTGTATGTGTGTATGTGAGGAGTGGGGTGGGAGTGGGGGTGGGGATCTGTGTTATTTTCTAATTAGAAGCAAAAAAAATTTTAATAGTAACAAATTGATTATTATATAATTTATGATACAGCTTATTTTGTTTTCAAAATACATTAAATGCTTTTGTTTTTGTATTTCACAAGAAAGAACTAGCAGTAAATTTTAAAGACAAAAGGCTGTGACATTTTCTAGGGCTTTCTTTCTTTGTAGGCTCTCTCTATAAAGAGCCACAAGAGTACTGGGACCTTAACTTTGGTCAAATACTATTCAAGGTTACAAAGGTTTCTGTAGAATACACAGTTCTTCAGAAAATGAAAAATTTATTAACAGCACCATTTTGGTCAGTAAAGTGTAACACAGAATCACCACAAAAAGAAAAAAGAAAAAAAAAACTTCTATAAGATTTTTTTTTAGGCAGGGAAAGTACTCTGCATAAAACTTTAATGAGGATACATGTCATAACGCATTTGTCCAAACCCATAGAATGTACACCAAGAGTACATCTTATGTAAACTATGGACTGGAGTGATTATGATGTGTCCATGTACGTTCATCAATTGTAAAAAATACACCACTTGTTATGAGATGTTGATAATGGGGGAGGCTATGCGTGTGTGGAAGTAGAGTATATAGGAAATGTCTATACATTCCTTTCAATTTTGCTGTGGACATAAAAATGCTCAAAAAATACTTTAAAAAACTCACCGTCAAATTAATCCATGTTTATTCAGTTATAATAATTAAAACTTTTTTTTTTCTTTTATCATTAATCCATTGTAGGGTTAAATGTAGAAAATAATGAAGAGATACTTTCTAAAATCTAGTAATTCATAACCCATACAAGATTTTCAGGCTGGAATCACTTTTTTGATTAAGGTAACCATCCAGTTTCTATATTTCTCTTGGGATTGAAAAAGCCCAGGAACCTGAAATAATTAATTCTATTTTATTCCTCTTCATTTAGCAAACATCTATGGAGTGCTTAGTAGGTTCCAGGTGCAATATTAGAGGTTTTAAGGCTTTTTATTTAAACTAAAAACTGACAAAAGCTATATAATGCTGTGCTCTAGTCTTAAAGCTCCAAATAATCAGAGATTATTCAGACAACACATTGAAAACTGAAATATATGTATCCTGAAAATCAAATATATTTTGCCTTTCCTGAGGATCAGTAATGACTGCATTGTCCAAAGATTTCCTCATTGGAAATGAACATGATATTCACACTGTAAGAAAATGCAAACATACGTTTAATAAATACATTTAACATTTTTTGTATTTTGAACACAAATTTATGTTTGATTTTGAAAATATATATAGATATTTGAGAGAAAAATATGTGGTTGCATTGGCTGCTGATTTCAACCTCAGGGAAACTTACTTTTAAACTAATAGTTATTTTAAAAATTAATATTTTATTGTTGAAAAATTTGTCTTCTTTGGCTGAGGTTATGTCATACTGTGTATTATTTTTTTCAACTGAAGACATCTTAAGTATAAAAAATTCTTTATCAATAGGAACCATATACAACAGGTAATTCTGAGGCTATAAGCATAAAGCAGGTAATTGAGGGCATATAACTACCCTAGTTCAAATGACATCAAAACACAATAATTTGTAAAGATCTATGCACCTCTATGTTCATGGCAGCATAATTTACAATAGTAAAGATATGGAAGCAACCTAAATGCTCATCAACAGACGATTGGATAAAGGAGTTATGGTTCATATATGCAATGGAATATTACTCAGCCATTAAAAAAAGAAAAATCACCATTTGCAATAACATGGATGGACCTAGAGGTTATTATGCTGAGTAAAATAAGTCAGGCAGAGAAAGATAAATATCATATGATTTCACTTATATGCGGAATATAAGGAACAAAAAGAACAAACTAATCAAAAACATGCACAAATATAGAAGACAATCTGATGATGGCTGTGGGCAGGGGATTAGGGAACTGAGAGAAAGAGGTGAAGGGTTAAAGAAGTACAAATTATATTTGATAGATAGTCATGGGGATGGAGAGCACAGCATTAATATAATGGTTAGGTGGAGAGCCAGAGGAGAGGAAGAGCAATTAGGGGGATTGTTTTATAAATTATATAATTATATAACTAATGTATTGTATACTTGAAACAAAAACAAAAACAAACAAAAAAAAACTACAATGTCTGCATCTCCATAAATTCAAAGGTTGGGTTTGTGTTCTTCATAAACATTGTAGGGTTTTAGTCTAATACAGTGGCAGACCTAACTCATTTTCTAAATTTCTTTTTCCTTGAGTTGTATCGATTTATTTCCTGAAATTCAGCCCTAGATGAAGTACTAATCCAAGTTTAAAAATCATGAATGTTTACGTAGTGTATATTATTTTATATTACTATTCCAAGTTCATTAAAAATAGAAAAAAAAAAGGTGAGGAAAGTTAAAATTTGCTCCCTAAATCAAATGAAAACAAATAAGAACTCTTCTCTACCTAATGACATTCGTTATGTCTTACATTAGGAGCATTGTTGAATACCTAATAAAATATTTAAAAATTGTTTTCTAAAAATGAAATGTTTTGAGAAGAAATTGGTGTTCCTGAGCCTCCATTCTCTCTCTCTCTCTCTCTCTCTCTCTCTCTCTCTCTCTCTCTCTCTCTCTCTCTCTCTCTCTCTCTCTCTCTCTCTCTCTCTTTTTTTTTTATATATGAGC
>NW_006442484.1:18067716-18075305 GCF_000325575.1 Pteropus alecto
TTTTCTGCTATATAAGAGTACTATATTCAAAAGAAAAAAAATTAGTCTCACCTAAAAGGAAACCAAATACTAAATCTCCTTCCCTATTATTATGTCTATTGGGTCTTAAAAGAAACCTCAGAGATTTTGGTGGAGGAAGAAGTGAAAACATGTCTCTTGTCACTAAACAAACCATGTTTTCTGTTTTATTTGCTTTCCCCCAAAGTTAATTAGTACCAGCCATGTCACTGCCTTCAAAGGAAGACCACCATTCTGTCTTGTCTGTTTTCTTTCATCTTTGGATATTCTTGTCCCGCTACCTCCCCAAATAGTAGTAGTAGCTAGTCCAAAAGGCTAGCCCCTAACACTGTTATTATCAAATGCATTTGCACATTGCTCAATATCGCTCTCCCTTCCCATTTAGGATAATCTCCATAGGATATCTAGATTTTCACTCTATTGAGGAATAAGAGAAAATGCAATATAAGTGGGTGAGGACCAGCAGTTTTCCAGCTCCTTCTCAGTCCGTCAGATGCCTCTTAACTGGTGGGGTGAAGAGCAAGAAACAGATGGGCTCTACATTATAGTGTTTTTTCTTCTCACAGCTCTTCTTACACTATCAAATCTTACACTAACATATGCATTATTGTGATTCTTATTTTTCAAGATTCTTAAGAAATTGGTGTTTGGCTATGCCTAAATCATATTCCTAATGCCTCGAAAATTACTCCTGTAATATGAGAGTAAGTGCCTGCCTACACACTCCAGAACTACAGAACCTCTGAGCAGCAAAGGGAAGGAGTCATATCTTAAACCCCAGATCCTCTCGGTAACTTTGCCCAGCCTCCTCCCACTGTTATAAGCATACTGTTTCACAAACACGTATTCCATACGTGAGAATAAAATGAAGCCCAAACCTCTCTTTTTCTCGGAAGAATCACAAATTTCACATGCATATTTTCTTGTACTCACAAGAAAGATAAAAACAAATGTTTCAAGATAGCAATATATAAGATCTTCATTAATTTTTTGTGTAGATTGAAATGCTAGGTTAGTTTAGAAAGCAGACACTAAGGAGGATTCCAAGAAGGCAGCATTTTTGAAGAAATACTTTAACATAATACACATTTGTTTGAAAAGGCAAAACAATGAGAGGGGTACTCTTGGGGGAAGTAGATTTTAATTAACTCAAATATTTCGCTAAGTCTCTAATCAATGTTTTCTTGTGTTTCTATATTTTGACAAGTATGAGTAAATTACCTCTGTGGTTTTTAAATTTGAATTGTTTCTACATACTATGAACACTATTATAAAGAATGTACCTGTGCTTTAGCCACTTAGGGGCAATTTTTTGAAGAAAAATGTATTTAACATTTATGAGCCTGTTTCCTCATTTTTGTGGGGATTGAGTGTGAAAATAAATATTGAATTATCTTGTAAACTCTTGAATCCTGGAAAAATATGAATGATGAGGCAGAGGACAGCAAATAAAACCATCATTATCTGGATCATTTTTTGACCAGCGAACGTCAGAGTTTTTCCAGGTAGGTCACACTCAGAGAAAGTTGTAATAAGGTCATATGCCATTTCATTTTATAAATTAATTGCTTTAAAATTGTCACTTTTTATTTTTATTTTTTAAAATACACAAAATATTAAATTATGAATATCCTATGGCTGAGAAGGCAAGGTGTAGGGAGAAGCTAATTCTGGAAACTGGAAAGAAAATATCAGAACTAAAGAATACTGAATCTGCAGTTCTGGCTGAAAATATCCTTTCCCTAGTTTTTTGACTTTTAATGGAAAAAAGATCAAATAGAAAAGAATCAATGAAACTGGGCTGTGGATTACACAGGTTTTGATTACACTGATGAAATAATCCGAACTCTCTCTGCTTCAGTGGCTTTTGCTTGAGGTCTCATTGAAAAGGTTGAAAACCATCATAACATACTTTGTTTCCAATGATTCCAAATATAAAAGGTAATTTTTGTTATAAAGAGTTACAATTGAGTAGTTGACAGAATTTTTCATTTGGATTTTTGATTCTGTTTGTTCAGTCAACATTAGACATTTTTCAATGAAAATCCCATTTTAAATTATTGTTTTAACCAGTTACCAAGTAAACTGAAGCTCTCGTATTTCAGTCTTTATAGTATCAGATGGTGGCAACAGAATGGGCCTATTATATTTTATCAATTGAGTTTAATGAGGAAAATTAGCTTGTTAGAGGAAATAATCTGAAGCTCTTTAAGAAAAAAAATATTTAATATCTATTAAAAACCTTTTCAATGAGACCTCAAATACATTAAAGATATTTTCTAACCCAAATCAAAACAGATATTTAGGGCCATATGTTTTCTAATACTTTCTATCTAAAGAAAGTAATAGCAATTTTGATGTGAGCAATAAAGAATATAATATTTCATGTGGTGCCAAAATCAAAAAGAATAATACAATAATAATTAAGAATAAATAAGATTTCTAATCAAAGTGTATGTATTTATTCCAGCTCCTCATTTTACTCATGCCTCTCCATAGAAAAATCATTTATAATTACTAAATTCTACTTTCTTATTTCCAAAATGATAAATGTAATAGAATGCACTTTATTGAGTAGTGAAACTTAAAATGAGAATTAATGCAAATAGCATGTTACCTGGAACACAGAAAATTCTCAATAAATGTTTTGGCTTTTACTATTAAAATCAGTGGGGAGTGGGTGGGCAGTGAACAAGACACATGTTTAAAATAGAATCATTAAATCAGTATGCTTCTAAAAATTTGCCTCAAGTACAAAGGATGAATTTTTATTATGTCAAAAAATGTTTACTATGATTATCACCTAGTAAATGTAATAGAATGAACCTAGAAGTCTCCTATATGAAAATGAGAAATCCATAATTTTATAGAGAAAGCAAAATAGCATAATTAAGAAAATAATTCACATTTGTTCTAAAACAGATCTCATTTCCAGTATTATAATGAAATCTTTTTATAAATATCATCAAAACAAATAATAAATTTATAAAACTAATTGGATTCATACAAGCTGAGCTAATGAGTGTCATTTGGGTCAAATCTTCAAATTACAAATAAATGTTATCGTTTATCAACTGAACACTTTTCTCAATAAATCTTTTCGCTGCCCTATTTTTTTTTTTCTTTTTTACTTCTCAGGCACACCGTTTGAGATTTCCTTCTGATTCAGTTAACCATGTTTATCTGTGTCATCCAAAGTAAACTTTTACCTTAAAACACCAACTAATTCGAATGTTGCATAATGTAGAATGTAATTTGGATGGAGATCACACATCAATTGCACTAATACAGTCATTTTTTATCTCCCCCAAATAGATCTATCCCAGGAAAATGGTCTGATTCCACAGAGAAACTCCCAGTACACCTACACAAAGAAATATTTATCTGTGTTCCACTGAGAAAGACCACTCTTAGTGTGGACAGCAAGTTCTCTTCTCTAGTTGATTTATGGGATGTTTGTGTGGATAATTCCCATGATATCCAGCTTGATTTATGAAAAGTCTTCTATTGAGCCATTAAATTCAGAGTATTAGCATACTTGGAATACAAATAGATAATAATGGAATCCAAAAGAAGAGTCCAGCAAAAATTATTTTCATGAAGACATTTTCAGAGGTATGAAGTAACATTATCTACAGAGGTCAGCAATATAAGATTTTCTAAGTGAAGATAAGAATGATGGTATCTCCATAGTCTTAAGGATGAAAATTGCCCTGGAATATGCATTTTGCATTATAAGAAAGAAGTTAGGATCTATGGCTCACTTAGCTTCATTTTACTTTTACCCTTCAATCTTCCTATTGCCCAGATTGTCTCACCCATTTGATTTATTTTATTTAAATTTGTATTTCATATGTTATTATAAACCTTGATTCTTTCAGAAACAAATCAAGGAATATAAGAAAAAATAAATAACTAATGGTAAAAAGTAAGAAGTAGTGCCGAATGAATGTATAAATAGCATAGTCAATAAAAATAAAATGCATTAGTTCAGTAATGGATTTTCTGGTAGCTGGGGTAAAGGTGAGAAGATCTAGGTTTCAAAAATAAAAATGATGCAAAATAGGATAGAAGCAAATGCCTAAAACAAATTATCAGATTCACAATATTTTCAAGGGCCTATCTTGAATTTTTCTTTTTTCTTTTCTTTTCCCGTTCTTTTCTTTTTTTTTCTTTTCTTTTTTCTTTTTGTCTTTCTTTCTTTCTTTCTTTCTTTTTTTTTACTATCTTTGACCTCTTTCTTACATCTCACTTCTCTTTATTCTAAGACTTCCATGTTAATTGACACAGAAGATTCAGAGTTACTGTCAAAAAAAATCTCAGTCATATGATGAAATTATCAATCCAGATCCCTGATATTAAAGGATGGAAAGAAATTGTAGAGCATCTAAATAGTGAATTAAAAGAAGAAGAAGAGGGAGGAGGAGGAGGAGGAGAAAAAGAAGAAAGGAGAAGGAGGAAGAGGAGGAGAAGGACAAGGAGGAGAGGAGGAGGAGGAGGAGAAAGGGAGGAGGAGATGGGTGAGGAGAAGGGAGGGGAGGGAGAGAAGGAGGCAAAGGGAAGAGGAAGAAGGGGAGGAGAAGGAAGAAGAAGGGGAAGGGAGGGGAGGGAGAAGAAGGGAAAAAGAAGAGAAGTTAGCTGTAACGTTGACATAGATGAGGAGTTAGGAAGAAAACTATTTACTCATTAAAGGTGCCAGAAGGAGAACTAATGACATGAATTCATAGCTTTTCACTATAAAGGTGAATAATGACACTTAGACTGGGAATGAGAAGAAAAAGGTGCAGGTAAGTTTCTTCTATTTATACTTGATTGAAATATATTAAAAAAAAAATGATGAATGGATTACTAAAGAAAAATCCAGACAGTTAAGTACTTTTAGGAATGATTCATTTTAAGATATGGCCATCAATTATTTATAAGGGTTAATAAATAGATTTATAAGCAAGCAGTACATGGATTCTAAAAATACATAAATGCCCTACAAATTATTTATAACCCCGAGAATTCATAACACATGAACTACTGCTGAAAACACCATTTACTTGACTTTAAAATTTGCACCATAAACTATAAATGAATTGGTTATGGAGCATCAGCCATTTTTAATGTGCTGCATAATATTTAACATCAACTAAATGTATTTTCACTAGCTGTTGACCAGTTGGACTAATTTAATAAGAATCCTAGTGCCTAATGATTTATTTGTAGGTAAGACGATCATAACTATTTAATGTTCATAATATCTGAGATGTAATTCTGAAATAGAATATCATACCTTGGATTTAATGCATGCAGTTTAATAGCAAGCATGCAAAATTTTAAAAATAAAAACAATTGCCAGGAAAAAGTTATATCACCTGCTACATTTATCTTCATAGGTCTCCAGCTTTTTATATTTACATCTTCCCTTTTATTTTTACATTTTGGTCATCACTTGGTATTCTTTTCCTTTATTCATCCTCTCCTATCCTATTTACTTCTGTTGTTTTACTTCTCTAGTTATTTCCCAGCGAGCTCTTGGTTCCACAAGGGATGTTTTTATATTATGCATGAGAATAAACAAGTGGAAATATTCCTTAGTTTTCTTGGTTTCTGGAATGAATGGATGCAATTAGCAGAGTCCTTATTATCATCTCAGAAATTCTGATTGTCCTGATTCTAATTCTGATTGGTGCTTTATTGTATAGTTGCTCATCCACAATCCACTCTCCCAATCATAATGTCTAGAAATGCATATAAATTTCTAATGATAATTTTAGAGTGATACCCACATTTATTGTCTTGTGTACTACTAGACAATGTAATAAAATTTGGAGGTTGATAATAATCTGTCTTTAAAATTCTATGGCATCATATTCTCTCCATATTTTGTTTCATTCATCAATTTAGGCTAAGCTATGCTATGGAAACAAAATATTAAAGTTGCTGAACTATACACTAGCTTATTTTTCATTCATTTTACATGCTGACTCTAAGTTGTCATAGAGCTCTGCACATCAGATTCACTCAGGCACCCAGGCTGCAGGAGTCTTCTACCTAACACACAGTTAGTTCAAAGACACTGGTAAGAAGACAGTCTGGAGCCAGACAAGAGGCCTTAGGTTCATCAGTTTCTGTTTGTATCCAATTTCAAGGATTTTCCCTACTCTCTGTCAATTTAACAGTTTTAATATGTAAATATTAACATAGTTAAAAAGTCAAGTCTGTATTAAACAAGATATACTCAGAAAAGTCTCTGTTTTCATTAGTTTCTATTTGATCCTTCTTGCATTTTTCCTTTCTCAAAAAAATAATCCTCCGCTCTCTTTCTGAGAGAGAGAGAAAAACAGTTTATTCTATTTTGTCCTCTTAATTTAGCCAGGAAATTATACCACATTGATTCACAGAGCTCTTCCTCATTCTGTTTCTGCAGCTGCATACTCTGCTGTGAAAATGTACTGTGTCTTATTTATCTGATCTCCACTGTATGGTTATGTAAGCTGTTTCTAATATTTCCTTGGTATAATAATGCTGCATGAATATCTTGTGCATATTTGTTTTCATGTCGTCTGAGGTATATATTTAGGGTAAACTCATAGAAATGGGATTACTGAGTCAAATGGTAAATGGTAAATGTAAGTTCTGTTACATATTGCCAAAGTCTCTCTCCCAGGGGTCATACCAGTTTGAATTTCCCCAGCAGGGAATCAGATTTCTGTTTCCCTGTAGTTTTATCAGAGAGTATATAGTCAAGCTTTTCATTTTTTTTCAGTTTGATAAATGAGAAGACTTTTATTTTCATTCCTTTTATTATGAACATATTTGAACATTGTTTCACATATTTAAGGAACATTTGTTTATTTTTCTGTGAACTCTCTGTTCATGTCCTTTGCCCATTTTTCATAAGGGTTTGGTTACATTCGCTCATATGTCAGACTCCTCTATAAATTAGGGATATTAGTCCTTCATCTTTGATATACTCAAATATTTCTTCTAGTGTGTTATTTGCCTTTGGACTTCACTTATGGTATAGTTTTATTACACAAACCACAGTTTTTCCTTCATATTTATGTTCTCAAATTCCTCTTATTGTTTCTTGATTTTGAGTCATAGAAAGTTTTTCCCTCATACAAAAGTTATAAAAGGAGTCATCCATGTTTTCTTCTCTCATTTGTATAGTTCCATTTTTATTACATTTGCATCTCTGATCCATTTTATTAAACTACTAATTTAAAGTATTTCATCCTAAATAAAGTTTTCTACTCAATAGCACTTCTCCATGTTTTCCTTCTCTAATCTCTTAAATTTCTCTCCCCAATTTCTCTAACAATTCCTTTATCTAAAGCTATCATTAGAATCATTATAAAAGTTGAATAACCTGTATTATTAATATTTTTCTTATATCAATTTTTATACTGTTTTTCCCTATTAATTTTTGCTTTGAGAAGAAAGAATCAATATATCAGTGGCATAAACAACAAATATTTATTTCTTACTTAAGTGATGGCACTGGCTCATTGTAGTTCAGTTCTGTTGGACTGTGGTTATACTGGGTTTTTGCTCCTCAATCTTTCTCATTCCAGAGCCCA
>NW_006442484.1:18075324-18106504 GCF_000325575.1 Pteropus alecto
AGCACATCTCTCTAGAGTATGCCTTTATTTCATTCAGAAAATAGGAAAAGAACTAAACCACGCAATTACATTAAATTTCTTTCCAAATGCCAAAACACATCAATCGGCCAAAATATGTCCCTGTTAAAACCTAAAGTCAATGAAACATGTAAGATTTTTAACAATAGGCACAAAAGTAGAATCTTGTAAGAGGGAAGGTAAAAATAGTTGGGAAAAATAATCTTGTGTATTACTTTTATATAGTTTAATAATAAAATAGAGATACTATTAAATATTAATTTGATAGTGTCAATTACAAATAAGCAGTGTCCTGAGAAAATTCGGAAAATATGAAAAGGGGTAAATAAGACAAAAACTATTATGTATAATCTTAACATCTAAGTAAAAAGACTATTAATATTTTGTTAACATCACAAAATATTGTTCAAAGAATTATCAATTTTTCTGATGCTTTTGTTAGTAGATAAAATAAAATTTTCTTTTAGTAAAGAAAACTATACTTACATGTGGTATATTAAAATATACACACTTTCTCTAATTTATGAAAAAAATACTTCAATTTATTGATTTTTAAGTCTAGCTTGAACCTTTTAAACTACTATTTCTGTTCCTTTAAATCTGGCTATGGAAGAAGATATTTATTTATTTATTTATCTGTTCGTTTGTTTATTTATTTATTTGTTTTTTTGTTTGTTTGTTAATGCCTACAGCATCTGGTATTCCGAGGTGGTCTTTCATTCAAATACTAACCAGGCCCGACCCTTCTTAGTTTCCGAAATCAGAAAAGATTGGGCACATTCAGGGTGGCATGCCGTAGACTAGAAGAAGATTTTTAAATGACAGTTCACTTATTTCCTACACAAGTCATCCAATTAAAGGACTTTTACCAAGATTGTTACACTTTGAAATTTACATAATTTGACAGCTGGATCATTTGATAGCCTTTACTTTAAGAATGTCATTTTTGCTAGCTGTCTAATTTATTGTTTTAAAATTATGCTTATGCTGCTGAAAAGTGCAGAAAGTACTTCAAAATCTTAGTCTGAGTATGAGGGAATAAGACAAATAAATGTTTAATTCACTAGTCTTCAACTTTCTTGAGGACAGGTTCCTTGTATCCCCCAAATTCATGACAGAGAATAGGCACTGAATGAATTTTGGGAGGATGCATTAATAAACAGTCTCTCTCTCTCTAACTGATCAAAGTCAGTTTCATGTAAGTCACAAGCATGTTCCGAGGAATTTTTACCCTTTCAACAAAAATGGTTTGAGAGTCTTCTATGTAACAGACTGTGCTAAATTGATGAATAAGACAGTACCCCTGCTCTTGGCAGTAAAGCATTTTCAGCTGGTTATGGACAATTTTCTTAAATGAACATATATTAGCATATATACTTTGCTTATATATATGCAAGATTTAGACAGGTTAAGCTAACGCAGAGATTCTCATTCTTGAATGAACATTAAAATGGCCTTCATAGTTTTTTTCACAATATCAATACCTGGACACCACCCACAGAAATTCTAATTTAATTAGTCTGGGATAAGGATTGTTCACAGATGTTTTTAAAAGCTCCCAAGATGAATCTAATATACAACCTTGGTTCAGAATCATTAGTCTAGTTACTCCTGTGCCTTGCTACTATAAATATGTTTCTTAGAATAGCATCATTACTATCACATAAGAGGTTGCTAGAAGGGCAAAATCTCAAGGCTTACCTAAAACTTATTGTATCAGAATCAACATTTTGACAAGAACTTCCAGGAGATTCCTATGCACATTAAAATTTAATAAGTGCTCTGTTCAGTGTATAAGGTATTATGACAAAATTGTATTTTAGAGATGGTTCAGAGAAAGACGTGATATAACACCAAGTATGCCAGGAATTTTCCTGGGAAAAGCACCAAGTATCCACAGTCTATACTGCAGACAAAAGTCATTAATGATCATAGGCTAGCTCTTATCTATAGACTTAACACAGTTTATAAGTGTGTTAATGTTAAAGCTGGTCAAAGGGAATTATTTTAAACATTTACTCAAAGAGATTTAAGATGTCCCATGTGAGGGTATGAGAGACACAAATTTGGATAAGGAGAAATTCAAAAGTATTTTTTACTAAAACATAATGATATGGATAGAGATAACTCAAGTCATGTCTGAAAAACTATGGCAGAACCCTAAGGAGCAGAGAGAACAGCAAAGCTCTCGTCAAAAACCTTAGATTTGATCTCTTTCTAAAGAGATGTGTTTGGCAAGACCTATTGGAGTACAGTGTACTTGGCTTAAAAGTGGCATTGGAAAGGAAAATGTCTTGGTTATTTCTAGCATTTAAGTTTTTATTTGTTTATTGCTTCTAAACCATTTATTTTCATCTATTCTATAGTCTAGCCAAATTCCATTGGTCTAAGTGTCATTTTTTAACTTTTATATTTGTCATTATTTCACTGTTTTATTTTTTGGTCAATATCTACTCTATTTTTGAAAGAACATTTGGATTGTGTGTTTCATGACATCACTTCAACCTTCTGCAGTTTCATTCTGCTCTTATTGTGTTTAAGTCAGATTTCTGAACTCTGCTTTTTTAATTTCTTTGCAATCTTTTATTACCTATTCTATCTATTTATTTATTCCTAGTTGCATCTTCACCACCTTCCATTTAACTGTAACATCTCTTATTTTTCTTAGTGGCTATAGTTCCTTGACTTCTATTAATAAAATAATGTGATGATTAAAAAAAAATCTTAAGTCATATTTTTTAATTATAAAGAATTTAACTGCTTTCTGCATATAGAGTACATTTGTTTTAAAGTTTCTCAGGTAATTCTAACATGCAATCTCATTGTATTAATGAAAGTGGAGTTGACAGAAGTGTCTCCTGACCTTCCTTCCTTCCATGGATTCAATGTACAGCTACACATGAAGCAATTCCCTCTGAAAGAAATATAGAAATTAGCTGAGCAACAACTACACATAGAGTAAATGAGAAAATACCTACATCAATACAGGTAGGAATGACTGAGACACACTTGTGTCATAAACACAGCACCATACAATCAGGAAGGAACCCCCAACTCCCAGCATATCCCTGAGGAGCAAAGAGTTTGAACTGCACATCTACCATGTCAACTTTTAAGACTCCCATCCAAGGGATAGGCCCACAAAATGCCTAGCTCTGAAAGCAAACAGGGGCTTGTATCCACAAGGCCTATAAGACTACAGCAAATAAACAAGCAACTCTTAATGTTGAGCACATGGCTATCCTTCCAGGGATATCCACAAGAGAGATAAACATAAATGCCTATCTTCCATCTTTTCATAAAAGGGATCCATCTGCATACTTCCAGTTTCCCCGTAAAAAGAGATTAAATACATACTTTTGCAGATGCTACTTGAGGGTCTAGATTTTAAGCCATAGACTATAACAAGAAAAAAAGGAGGTCGTTATATGATGATAAAGAAGTCAATTCATAAAGAGGATATAACATTTGTAAACATCTATGCATATAACATAAGAAGGCCTGAATATATAAAGCATATATTAACAGATCCAAAAGGAGATGTAGCATCAGTACAGTACTGATAGGGGACTCAATATCTCACTTTCAAAACTGAATAAGTGTCTACGGCATGCTACCCTGAACAAGCCCAATCCCATCTGATCTTGAAAGCTAAGCAGGGTCGGGCCTGGTTAATACTTGGATGGGAAACCACCTAGGAAGACCAGGTGCTGTAGGTATAAAAAATAAAAAAAATAAGGGATTGTAAGCTGACAAGGTCCTTGCAATCTGTGAGGTCAACCAAGGATTACCTCATCTAAACAAAACAAAACAAAACTGGATAGATAATTCAGAAGGAAAATTAATAAGAGAATCTTGGATGTACACTACACATTAGGTCACATGAACCTACCAGACATATACTGAACATTCCATCCAATACCAGCAGCATATACATTCTTCTCAAGAGTATAGGGACTATTCTCCAGGATAAATCATACATTAGACCCTAAAATAAACCTTAATAAATTTAACAAAATTAAGATCATGTCAAACATCTTTTCCAACCACAGAGTTATGAAATTAGAAATCAATTACACGGGAAAAAACTGGAAAATGAACAATTGTATGGAAATTAAACATCATTCCTTTGAACAGCCAATAGTCAAAGAAGAAGTCAATAGGAAAATCAAAAATATTTTGAGACAAATTAAAATGAAAACACAACATTCCAAACTTATAGAATGCAATAAAAGCCATTCTAAGAAATAAGTTATAGGAATAAATGCCTACATCAAAAAAAAAAAAAAAGATCTATAATAAGTTACTTTATACGTCAGGGAACTAAAAAAAAAAAAAAACAACTAAGCTCAAAGTTAATAAAAGGAAGAAAATCATAAAGATCAGAGTGAAAATAAATGAAATAGAGACCAAAAAATGATAATAGAAAAGATCAATAAAACAAAGAGCTGGTGTTTGAAAAGACAAACAAAATAAATTTTTAACTAGACCTATCAAGAAAAAAAAAAGAGAGAGGACTCAAATAAATAAAATTATAAATAAAAGAAAAGATATTACAACTGATACCACAGGAATACAAAAGATCAAGTAACTTAATGAACATTTGTATTCCTACAAATTGGACAACCTAGAATAAATGGATAAATTATTAGAAACATACAAATTACCATATCTGAATCATGAAAAAATAGAAAATATGAATGGACCAATAAGAAGAAAAGAAATTAAATGACTAATCAAAAACAAAACAACAAAGAAATCCAGGATCAGGTGGGTTTATCGGTAAATTTTACGAAACATTTAAGGAAGAATTAATGCCAAACTCCCCCCCCCCGCCCGCCAAAAAAAAAAAAAATTAGAAGAAGAGAAAATACTTCTAAACTCATTTTATTAGGACAACATTACTCTGTACTCAAACCAGATAAGGACAGTATAAAACAAGAAAAGTACAGAAAATTTCTTATGAACATAGATGCAAAAATTCTCAATAAAATATCGTAAGCCAAATTTAACAAGATGTTAAAAGTAACATATGCTATGATTACGTGGTATTCATTTCAGAAATGCAAAAATGCATCATCTGTAATTCATCATCTGTAAATCAATCAATGTAATATACCATATTAACAAATTGAAGGATAAAAATCATATGATCATTACAATAGATGCAGAACTATTTGGCAAAATTCAACATCCATCATGATAAAAACTCTCAACAAACTTTATATAGAGGTAACATACCTCAACACTAAAAGGGCCAAATATGACAAGCCCACATCTAAAAGCATACTCAACAGTGAAAAGCTAAAATCTTTTCCCCTAAGCTCAGGAACAAGATAAGGATGTCCACTTTTGCCACATTTATTTAACATAGTATTGAAAGTCCTAGCCAGAGCAATTAGGTTAAAAAAAAAAAAAAAAAAAGAATTAAAGTCATCCAAATTCGAAAGAAATAAAATTGTCTCTATTTACAGGTGACATAATATTATATATAGAAAGCTCTAAATTCTCCTTTAAAAAACTGTTAGAATTAATTAATAAATTTAGTAAAGTTGCAGGATTCAAAATCGATATACATAAATCCATTATGTTTTATACATTAACAGCAAACTATCAGAAAGAGAAATTAAGAAAACAATCTCAATTACAATAGCATCAAAAAATAATAAAATACTTAGGAATAAACTTAACCAAGGAGGTAAAAGATCCATACAGTAAAAACTATAAGAAATTGAGGAAGACACAAACAATGGAACGATACTAAAAGAGGATGTAATATATGTTTACAATGGAATACCACTTGGTCATAAAAAAGATGAATTATTGTCTTTTGCAACAACATAAGTGGATCTTGAGAGTATTATGCTAAATGAAATAAGTCAGATGGAAAAGGACAGAAAAGTATGATTTCACTCATATGTGGAATATAAAACAAAAAAGTAACAAATGAGCTAACAAAACAAAAACAAACTCAGAGATACAGACAACAAAATGGTGGTTACCTGGGAGAAAATGGAAGAAGAGGGTGGTAAAAATTGAGTAAAGGAGGTTAAATATATGGCAATGAAAGGAAACTAGACTTTTGGTGATGAGCACGCAACAGAGTATACAAATATTGTTATAATGTGTACTCCTGAAATGTATATATTATTAACCAATGTTCCTTCAATAAATTTAATTAAAAACAGAAAGATCATTGGTACTCAAGGATTAGAAGAATTAATACTGTTATTAATATTGTTAACATTTCTACCACCCAAAGCAATCTTGCAGATTTATGCAATCCTTATCCAAACCCAATTGTCATTTTTCAGAGAAATAGAACAAACGATGCTAAAAGTTTTATGAAAACATGAAAGACCCTGAATAGCCAAAGTGATCTAGAAGCATCATATGTTTGGACTTCAAACTATATTTCAAAACTATAGTAATCAAAATGGTATAGTATTGGTATAAAAAATGAATACATAGATCAATAGAACAGAAGAGAAAACACAGGAAAAAACCTATACATGTATAGTCAACTGATTTTCAATAAATGAGCCAACAAAATAAATGAGGAAAGGTTAGTCTCTTTAATAAATATGTTGGTAAAACTAAATGGCCACATGCAAAAGAATAAAACTTGACCTCTATCTTACACTAAACATAAAAATCAACTCAAAATAGATTAAAGACTAGAATGTAAGACCTGAAACCATGAAACTCCTAGAAGAAAATATTTTAGATAAGCTCCTTGATATCAGTCTTGGCAGTGACTTTTTGGATTTGACACCAAAAGAAAAGGTAGTAAAGCAAATTAAACAAGTGGAACTAGATCAAACTAAAAAGACTCTGCACAGTAAAGAAAATCATCAAAAATATGAAAAGACAACCTACCAAATGAGAGAAAATATTTGAAAACACATATTCTATAAGAAGTTAACAACTAAAATATACAAAGATATTATATGCACAAGAGATAACAAATAATGTTGAGGATGTAGAGAAAAGGGATGCCTTGAGCACTATTGGTGGTAATGTGAACTGGCACAATCACTATGGAAAACAGTATAAAGTTCTCTCAAGAAATTAATAATAGACTACTATATGAATCAGTAATAGCACTTCTGGGTATATGTCCAAATGAAACAAAACCATTATCTGGAAGACATATCTGTATGCCCATGTTTGTTGCAGCATAATTTACAATAGGCATGGTATGGAAACATCCTAAGTGTTGACAAATGAAAAGATAAAGAAAATGTGATACATACACAATGGAATATTATACAGCTCTAAGAAAAGGAAATACTGCTATTTTTAACAACATGAATGAAACTGGAGAGTGTTAAACTAAGTGAAATAAGCCATAGAGGAAAAGACAAATACTGCATGGTATCACTTATATGTGGAATTTTTTTAAAAAAAGTCAAACCCATAGAAACAGAGTAGAAAAGTGGTTGCCATGGTCTTGGGGTGGAGAAAATAGAGAGCGATTGGTAAATGGTATAAACTTTCTGTTAAAAGATGAATAAGTTTTGAGGATCTAATATTTAACATGGTGACAATAGTTGATAACACTGTATTGCATAATTGAAATTTGCTAGAGAGTAGAACTTAAATGTTCTCACACACTCAAAACGGTAATATGTGAGGTGATGGATGTGTTAATTAACTTTATGGGGGGAATTCTTTCACAATGTGTACATATATTGAATTTTCACATTGTACATTTTAAATATCTTACAATTTAATTCATCATTATACCTCAGTCAACCTGAAAAAGTTCTAAAATAATGATAATAATTTTATAAAAGGCCCTATGATGTTTTTCCATTTCTGCTCTTTAAAGAATTTTACTCTGCTGATTGAATATCATGGGTAGCTTTCTTAGGTTTCTACTCCATTCACTCACTATAATTCTACTCTTAGATATAAACTATAAATATAGTTGATATGCAAAATATGCCTTCAGGATCTGCATTTATTTCTTTAGTGTAACTCTGCCAGGAAGAATAAAATGTTTTCTTATGCTGTTACCAGATTCTGCAGAATTTTTTTTTTTTTTTTTTTTTTTGATTTAATAGAAAATGTGAATTATCTGACTTCCATCTTACTGGGTACACTATAGTGTATACAGATATCAAACTATGATACTGTACACCTGAAACATGTTATTAACCAATGTGTCTTCAATTAAAAAAAAAGTCTATGAAGACTTGCATCATTCCATTAGTAATTTTTAATACTTCTAACCATGAAATGCTTCTAGTTGAAGCAATCTGGGAAATTTCTCTTTGGTAATCATAAGACTCACTCTGTCAATGTGCTTTTAGCCTTCCCTTGCTCTGTTACATTATTCTTTCATACAAGTCTGATTTTGTTAATCTCTACCACAGTGTGTTTTAATGACTTTCTGTAAGCTATAGGACAATCTCTACATTGATTACCTGGCAGGCACTGCTCTTCATGATCTGGCTATCACCCAAATATATACTCACTCTTACCTTTTTTACTTTGAATTTCAATAATACTCAACTATTTGCCAGATTTGTCAATATATTGGTGCATGTTGTCTACTTCTAATTACAAATGTAGGTGTCTTTAAATACTTTCCTGAACTTGACATTACCCCTCTCTTTATGTTTCCTCCTATTTTCCCTTAGTACTTTGTACAATATGTCTATAAAAGCAAACGTCCATTTATTCACAAAATACATATCATTTAATATTTCATAATGTAACAGGTATCTCCATCTATTAAGGTTCTTTCCTCATCACCTTGCCTGCTGCAGGAACTCTAGAAAATTTCCTTTGAGAAGAGTGCTCTCAACTATTCTGAACCTGGATGCTTCATTCCTTAGCTTGCTCTTTTTCCTCTAACTTTATATGAATGTTTTCTTCTCTCCTGAGACTTTTCAGACTTTGTTTCATTTCTTCTTAGCTTGAACTTTGAATTCTGTCTTCCTAATTTTCCTGTTTAGATAGGAACTCACCCAGTAACAAATAATCCAGACTCTTGAATCCCAGCCTAGGAAAAGCACTAAGGGCTTCAATATGAATGGCAGAGTTCTATGAGCACTAATATTTTTGACATTATTTTCTTCATTTAATCCATCTTGAAAAGAGGAATTAAATTTATTCCTAATATAAAAAACATACTGCACATATATAAACATAATTAAATAAATGGACAAATAAATTAATTTATTTTTGCTACGCTGCTCACTACAGGGTGATTTTTGACACTGATCTTCCACTCAATTTTCTCTCAAGTAGTTATGGTCTAGGAGAGTGCTTTATAAATTGTACTCTGAGGAGTACTCAGAGGATGATATAAGTATGCTGGGGGCAGGAGTTGAAAGGCAAGAAGAAGGGCCAAGCAGGCAGGACTCCAGGCTGCTCACATGCATTTCAAGCACAGAAAATTCCCTAGTGTGCATTTTATGTATTGGACTTCTTCCAAATATTTCAGCTGAATAAATGTTTCCAAGACTTAAAAATTAAAAAAAAAAAAAAAAACCCTCGAAACTATTGATGCAAAGCTAAACTAGAGAGTGGCAAGAGGTAACTTCCAATAGCACTTAAATTTGCTTACCTTGTTTCAATTGTACGTTAATAAATTTCCATAAACTTAAAACTTTTTCTAACTATGACACTAAATTTGCTAAGAAGACAAAGCATTATATGCTTGGCAAAGTTGCTTCTACATCTTTAATGATGACAGACTTCCCAAGAATAGCTGATGAACCACATTTGCATAACAAATAGATTTATTTACCCAGGCATCTTTTCACATAGGAAATTCAATGATTTTATAATTTCCTACCGCTTTAACTCCTTGGCATCTAGAACTTGAAGTGCCTCCTGCCTGGAAGACAATTGCCAACAAGGAATGCCTTGGAAAGTGCTAATGCAAAAAGATTAGTAAGCTAGTGCAGACCAAATAAATTATGCTTAGCACTTACCGGTTTTCTATGGGCAGTAGGATAAATGAGGTATTATTAGCACTATACATTTTGTGCCAGAGGCAATATCTAGCACTCTAGTGCTTTATACTACTTGATATGCCAGCCCCCAAAGTATGTTCTTCCAAGCTAATGCTGACAGAGCAAAGTAACACACTGAGACAAAATCCTTTAAGTTCCTGTGTTCCTTGAAATAAAGGAAGATTTAAAAAAAGAAATCAATGCGTTTGTTAATTTGAGAATCAAATAAAAATGTACTGTAGATTTTTTTTTTTTTTTTTTACATAACTCCTATGGCTATTCATTCATACCAAAAAATCAAAGAAAGTGGTTAATAGGTCAAAAAGAATTTAAAATTTTAAAAGATATTTTATTTTATTTTATTTTATTTTATTTTATCTCATCATTGATAACCCCTATATTTTCAAAGGAAAGAACCTCGGGGTTTGAGGGAGTGATTTCTGTCATAGTGTCAATATTTGTAGAAGAGACATACAGAGACAGTTTGCAGTTTATGACCCTTTAAAAAAAACGGCGACATGTCATCCCCGTTACTTCTAAATAAATGGCATATTGATAGCAATGAATATTATTTGCCAACATTAGCACAGAAGAAATGTTCTATTTCAGTTCTCAATATGGAGAATATGAGGACAAGGAGCTATAGAGCAAAGACATTGAACGTTTCTGAAAGTTATGCTTTGATCCAATGAGACTTAAGTTGATACGTCATACACTTTGCCTTTATTAATGTGTGTTATCATTCAACTTTCTGCCAGGAAGTTCCACACCATCTTCCACTTTTAAAATTAGAAACAGTAGGCTAGACAAGGACATTACATCAGTTTGACAAATATATTTGCCAGTAATTGTTTTTTTTGTAAGAAAACTTGTACCTCAAATATTTGAAAATTAGCCTATTGTAAACTCTACAGATTATTTAAAAAATTACTTCACATAGTACTGTCTGCTAAAACATCATTTTAAAGTTATGGCAGAAGATAATAAAATATTACAGAATCAAGCTTTCACTTTCCCTTGGTATCTCTCAATGTGTGATGTAAGCCTATATGCAGAGCAAGTCATTCTTATTGGTCAATTGAAATAATAAACAATTTTATTCATTTGTGCATCTGTTTATCTATTCATCCATTCATTCAGTGCATGAAATGGCTACTACAGGATAAGTAACTGTTCTAAGTGCTAAGTGCCCAAATATATAACCCACAGTTTCTGCTCTTAAGAAGATGACAGTATTGTGGGATAGATGTATGAAAAATAACATGGACAATAAATATGTAACAAGAGCTAAGGCAGAGTGTAAACCTTGGTTTTTATGGCTACAGAAGCTAGAAGTCAATATGGTAAATTCTTTAGTTATTTCAGTGACCAAATATTTCCAGTAGAATCTGAGAAGACTCATGTTCCCTTCATGACTACTTGCTTTGGTTTGGAGCCCACTCAATATCTGATAACTATTCAACCATAAACTTTCTGTCCATGGGATTTCACTGCGGCTGCTAATTGCCTGGAGTGGTTGTTTCCTTAGGAAAATTTTCTGTTCAGTTTCCTTTATATTTGACAGAATTTTAAAATTTCTTTCTCCAAAGTCAAAACTTCATTTGTCACAGATCCACAGAGCTTTCCTTGCTTCTCTGTGTGTAGCCATAATTTACGTTTTTACCATCAAATCAGCTCCTGATATTATAGTTCTTATTTAAACTGATGCTTGCAGCTCTACCACTTGCCTGCATTCTTCACACTCCTAATTCTCTTGTCTGCCCATTAAAATTAAAAGGTGCACCAGTTCTACACAAAATTAGAGTCTTATTCTAAATCAATGTTATGTCAGTATCAAAAGTTGAACTGAATTTCAAGAATGCAATGATTTTTCAGCTGATATTTTAAGACATTTTAAATATATAACACTTCTTGAAATATACTGAGAGTAGATGTGATGATATTACAACATTGTTTGCAGAGATAGAATCTGTAAGAAAAATTTTGTAGTTTATAATCATTTCTCTTTAAAAGTATTCAAATGTTAAAAAAAAAATGTTTCTTATAAATTGCCTTCTCCTACTGTGAATTTGACTGTTGCAATCCCAGGAAATAATAGTTTCCTTAGGATAGCATTAGTCATCACTTTCTCATTATCAAGAATCCGAGAACACAATTCCATACTGATTTCTTTCCTCTATATCTCATTTCAGAATGTCTCCTCCTCACTATGCATTAGTGCATAGCAAATTCCATAATATATTTTCCACTTACTCCTGTGGCTCTCCTGCATATGGCAATTTAGAATTTCACATCAGATCCAAACTACTATATCCTTCAGTACAATAAGTTATTCAGTGAGTAAGAGAGCAAGTAATATGGAGTTATATTTATTCTCCATTGAAAAGACAGTGAAAGAAAAAATATTTATATTTATTCAATCAAATAATAGTACTTGTCTCTCCTTGTACCCTTTCTTTTGCCTTTTATGGGTAATTAATTATATTTTCCCAGTGAGACAGACACTTCATTCTCTATTCATCTATAATATATAAAAATGTCTTTGAGTTTAGTACCTTCTAAATTGACAATTTTCATCCAATCAATCATCGATTGCTCCTAGACTCCATTCATTCATTTAAAAATTTATCGAACAGCTACTGTTCATTACTGTGTAAGGAGCTGAAGATACAGTGATGGCCATGATAGATGTGATCTTTGGCTTCATGGACCTTGCTATTTACAGGTAGAGACATATTTTAAACTCATGTAATTAATTGATATCGGTAGTGAGAAATGGTAGTAAGTAAAATTAGAGAATTTAGTGTGTATATTAATGGACCCTAAAAACACCCTGAGAGTCAATGATAACTTCTCTGAGGAAGTTGAGATCTAAAAGTTGAGTTGGTTATCAGAATGTAGTAAAAATAACACTATTGGCTGCCACACATAAGGAAGAACAGTTTGAAGGTACTTGAGGAAAAAAGAATATTTACCACTTTTAACTTTTTAAAAAGCCAATATTCCTAGAAAGAAGGAAATAAGAAAAAGACAGATGGAAGATCAAGCAATGTCTCTATATGTTTGGTATGGAGTTATATCTATTAGGACAGAGCATGAATAAACACTGGAAGACCCTTCAGAGCTTTCAACAGATGTGTGGCATGAAAAAGATCTCACTTTACAAAAACCACTTTAGTGGTTATATAAATAGATTAAGGTGGATCAAGAATCAATGTAGATGACCTCACAACCCAAAACTTCCACTCTTAAGTTGACAAACATTTGCACATAAAGCTAGTGTTATTCATAATAGCCAAAAAGTGAAAATTATTCAAATGTCCACCAATTGATAAATGGAGAAAAAACATGACATAGTCAAACAATAGAATACTATTCACCAATAATAAGGGATAACATACTGAAGCATGTTACAACATAAATGAACCTGAAAAGCATCATGCTAAATAAAAACCCACAAAAAAAAAGACCACATATTACACAATTAAATTTATATGAGATATCCAGAAAAGGCAAACATATAAAGACAGCAAGTAGATGAGATGTTTCCTGAAGGAAAAGAAAAGATCTTGTTCATCTTCTAGCCACACTGCTCTTTTATTGCTTCTAATGCATGGCAAACCTGTGCCAAAGATGTTGGCTATGGGGATGTCTCTGGTAATCCTGGATGCCATGGTGACAGTCAGTTCTATGTTGCCCAGGCAATTCCTCAGAAATTATCAGAGGCAGCAGTACATCCCTTTGGCTTACGAGAGAAATAGTCTGTATGCATAAATCTCTGAGCACTCAAAAGAAAAAGTGAAAGGAGAAAACACACACACACATACCCACACACACTACACAGATATTATTTTAATCAAAAGTGTATTCTGAGAAAAACATGTCATGTGACTTTCTTTTACTTTGTTTCATACATTTAGGTTTGGTCCCAAGACAACCTACATATTTGGATTATCGGTTTTACTGCTAAATGATTTAAAAAGTGTATAGATAATTAAGAATAGACTGTAGTTTGTATCTCTTTTTCACTGTATGGGAAGTTTTTTCACAATTTATTCATTCTTTACTACAATGTAATATCCAACTCTCTATTCCTTTTAGAATTAAACATAATGCAGATAGAAAAAAAAAGTCCCAAATATGGGAACAACAAGTCATTATTTCTTAGTTGCAGTAAGAGGCATTTGTTCTAAACATTAAAAAACCTAGTATTTTCTTTTATAGGTAAGAGTAAATTTTCTATGGGATTATTTTATTCCCATTTATAGATATACAAAAACGTATTTAATGCAATTCCTTTCTCCTTAATAATAATTACAATACTTATTGAGTACTTACTAAGTGCCAGGCACATTTATAAATGATATTACACACAGAGAAACACAGACACGAATATACACATTAAATTCTCAATATAATCATATGAAGTAGGTACATTATTTTTTTTTAGTTTACTTATAAGGAAACTGTAGAATAGTAAAATAACCACTCGGGTTGTGTGCTTTCTGCTTCCATGCTGCACATGTTTAACTACTCTGCAACACGAGGTACTTCTTTTACAACTTTATAATTTCTTCCAATATCTTAAAAAGTTACTTTTTTACCCAACCAACTACATTAACTAACATAAGTTTTGAGGTTTTAGAAATCCCAATTTCTAGCTTTATAAACATTTTTAGACTCTTGAATTTTCTCTATCTTTATTTATTTTTTTCTGTTGCTTCACTAGAACTCCAGAATTAGCAACTAACACAGAAAAATACACTTGCTTTGGAAGAAGAGATGCTGTGTGTGCTAAGGAAAGGAAACAGATACAGGAATACTTTGTCTAGTTATTTTTCATAGCACTTAGTTGCCCCATCGTAAATCTTCATTCACTTATATAATCGATTTTTATTTTCAGAATTATATGTGCTAATAAATAGAGTTATGAAATAGAGTGATGCATTCTGCAAACTACAAAATAGCCAATGCTGAAGAATAATACTCAAAGAAAAAATTTTAAGAGATGACAGTAGAAAGATCATAAACTTCTTTATATGACATTAAAAAAATGTCTGTTTTATTCTGAAGATATTTTGTACACATTAAAGGTTTTAAGGATGGAAATGATAAGGTAATATTTGCACTTTTAGAAAGATTGCTTTGATTATAGAATAACATATTAATCTGAAACAGACAGGATATAGAGCTACGCTAGAGGCTGTTGCCATAGTCAAGGTGAATGACGATTAAAGCCTGTTATTAGAGGAATAGCAGTGATGATGATGGAGAAATCATTCCATAAGAAATATTTCTGAGGTAGAATCTAAAATATTTAGCATTTTATTGGCTGTGGGGAAGAGTGAAGAATCAAGTATAATTTCCAGGTAACAAGATCAACTCATTGAACAGTGGGGCCTCTCACAGAGAAACAGAATATAAAAGAGGACAAGGTTTGGGGGTTAATTAATTCTCTTTAGTGTCTATACATGATTCTCTATAATAACATTGAATTTTAAGTAGAGGGAAGTTGAATTAATTCTGGAAGTGGTTATAAAAGGAAGCTATAGACTTCCTATTGCTATATAGAGATAACAGTGTTTATCAGCTTCTTTTCTCAAAAGCTTTCCTGATTACTCCTGAAATTATAAATTAATATTCTTTTAATTTTAGGATTTCAAGTATTATCATCACCTCACACCACTGGCATCAGATAACAAATGAAGAAATATGGATACCTCAACTGGACTCTATTTCACCTAAGAAAAAGAGAATTTATGGACACTGGTATGTAAGCTACTTTTAAATTTTCAGTGAGTTACATTTAAATGTATTCAGGCCCCTGCCTGCTTCTGCAGAAATAATCAGTTGAATTGCCTCTGGCTTATCCAAATGAAAACAAAGACTCCTAAATTGACCTCCCCTTCATCTCCTATCAAAATATTCCTCCTCTTGAGTCCTATTCTTCATGTTCTGCTACCATTTTAGAGATTAGAGATTTCAACTTTCTGTATCTCTTTATTATATTATATATTTAAACATTTAACCATTTTAGCATAGATTTATATTCTGCCTCATGTCCTAAATCATTAAAATATAAGGATCATGTTCATAACTATTGCACACTCCATATTTGTGCATTTACTTTTTAAAAACAACTTGTTTGGTAAAATAATTATTTTCCTTTAGACATTGAAATAATTATGCAGTTTATTATTTGTTAATATTTAAGTGTCACAACAATCTGATGATATGTGAACTGTTATGCAGAAGAGAAAACCTGAAGCTCAGAGTAGTTGCAGAGCTGAGGTCTTTCCACAACATTATTCTACTTGAAATAGCTATAAAACATTCTTACCATTCTAAATACTCATTTATAGCATATTTAACATTTTTTATGATTCTTTTTTTTTTACCCTGCACATCATTCCTGATCTTCTTTGTGGATTTCAAAGAATAGAAAATGTGATGTTTAAAAATTTTAATCAAGAGCATGTCATTGGCTTTGCCAACTTTCCCATAAAAACGATTAAAATTATTAACACTTACTTAATCTTTCAAGTAAAAGCTGTGTCACTTATACATTTTATTGATTCTGCATTTTTCCTACTTTAGTCTGTTGAAAATTTTTTTATTTTCCTTCCAAAAGATTATGAAAAAATGTTCTTTAAATTGATCTATTTCCATAGGAAATTAAAAGGTATTATTGCTAGTATTCATTTCATCAAATAATTTATTACTTTTCTTAGGAAAAAATGTACGATTTGGGGATCTACTTATGCATTTTCAAAACTTTAAAAACTTTCCATCTTTTCCTTTTGACCATCCCCCCCAAGAAAAAAATTAAAAAGTACAGTAAGTTAAAATTACAGTAAAATTGCATCTTTGATTCTGAAAGGATCATATGTATGTGACTCTCAAAGTTGGTGTTAATGTCTCCACAATTACACTGCTAACTTTCTGAAACAATGTTGTTGTGAGCTTCTCAAAGCAGCAGGGTTGGGTAACAAAGAATAAATGATAAAACATACTTGTCATTCTGGACTCTACTTCAAAACATAATCTCAACAATGAAGTATAATAGTTCAGATGCAGAAAGTAACTTTTGATTCATTTAATGAAACTTTCTAATTTTCATTAGATGATGAAATTAAGAACCAGATAAATGCAATTATTTACTCGGTTCTTTGTCACAATCTATGCAAATATTACAGCAATAAAACCTTACTGCTTTCTCTTCATCTGAAATCAATATACATTCTATGCTGAATTTTTTCGCTAAGAATGAGTATGTGAAATTAGGTATTTTAAATTGTTCTTTAGAATAAAATCAATACACAATCAATCAGCAAACATTTATTGAGTCTGTACTATATCTACCTCTGTCAGTTATATCAAAAAGTTGTCAACTATAATAGTTCATGAAATAGATTATTTGCAATAATATTCTTAACTCAAATAATGTTTAGAGTCAGCTTCATTCCCTTCATTTTCTCTCTCCAACTATGATAAAATGTATTATTGGAAACAACATATCCAAAGGTCATATCATGTCAAAACCATGAATTTTATTTCCGTTTCCAAAGTCACTTTGTGTGGGTGCTTCTACATTCATTAATTGCGTCTGAGCTATGTTTTTAAAAATATTCTACCTTACATGAATGTCTTTCACATAAATTCCCCAAGGACACTACAAATGAGCAACGGTCACTTTTAAGTTTCAAAACAGTTCTGTTAGTCTGACTAATAGGGTTTAAAGGTCTTCGGTTTAAGATGATATAAAATTCACTGGACTTCTGAGTGGGCAATCACGGTAAGGTTTTGAAACAAGATAATAATCATCTTTGGAGTTGAACAGCATAGAAAAAAGATGGAAATAGTTCTTACAGGAATGAGTTACAAAAACAGACTTGCATCTGTGCATGGAGTTTTAGCACTTAAGAGGTGGGAGGAAAATTAGCTGTCACTTACTTTAATTTACTTCCCTCTACATGTGAATAAATTGAGGCCAAGAGAGAGCAAGGGACATATTCCACAGAGTACAGATAGGTAGGAGAAAGATAGGAATTAGAATCAATTTATTCTGATTTTAATAATTATGTCTTTAAAAACAATGAATGTGCTTCTTTGTGAGGCAATCTGTTATAAAATATATCATTGGTTCATTTGTAATTATATTGAGTATACTCTGCTTTCTTAAAATGTTGATAGTCATCACAAGATTCAACTAAACATACTTCACATGAGAACTCTTTTATATATGAAGACATTCTTAGCATCTATTTATCGTCCTTAACTATTTCCTCTCTTTTGCTCCCAATCTATCTTATACCTTTCAAGTTCACTTTACTATTGTGACCTGACTCAAACAAAGCACAGTAGAACTATTACCTCCCTTTCCCCTTCTTCAAACCCGGATTTTTAGTTTAGGTAAGGGGGAAAAAAGCAAATTTTCATTTTAATCACACTGAGTTTAGAGTCAAATAAAACCCCTAAGTAAGAGAAGTACAAAATCTTTGGAGTGGAATGGAGTATTAACCATCATCTCATTTAGCTAACCTTTTATGCTTGAATGTCCCCTACAATTTTCCCCTTGACATGGGTGTCTCCTGCCTACATTTGAATGGTTCCAATGACAGCCTACATATTACCTCCTGAGAGAGCTTGTTTTACTTTCAAATAGATCTAGCTATTATCTCTTCCTTATTTTATGCTGAAATCCATGTCCCTGTAGTATTCAAAAACTGGTCCTCATTTGCATTCTTAGGGCCACATAGCCTCAATCCAATACTTCAAATATTTATAAACAGCTATCTTGTGCTCTCTCAATCTTTTCTACTCCAAGCAAAATATTACTCCTTTCCACTGTTTTTATACAATAAGTTTTAGAGTCATCTAATTTCTGTTTTCTGAAATAAACTCAATTTGATAATATCTTATTTCAAGTAATGTATAAATAATTAAAAATGTCTCTGGCTATTGCCAAATATTCTACTTACTATATAGATAGCAATATAATCTAAGGCCACGATTTTTTTCTATGATTACTTCCTTCTAATTATTAATATGAATCTTGTTAATGACTAAATCTCATGTCTTTTTTTTTTTTTTGGATGTGCTGCTGCTAAACTGCATCTCTCTCCCCCCACCCTAAATCTCTGCTATTAGAATTTCAGAACAAAGTATAAATATCGATGAGTTAACCTTGATTTTTTCTTTCTTAAATTTGATTGTCATGTTTTTCTGGGGAAAATATCCTGATATAGACCTCAACATATTTATCATTTCTTCTACTTTGTTTTTGTCAATGGTAATATTAACATTTCTTTGATTTATTTTTTTACTAAGTCATTGCCTTGAAAAAAATGAAAAGAACAGGACAGGGCTAAGTTTAAAGTTCTGTAGTACATACTTAGAGACTTTCCTTTAGTCTATAATTCCATTCGCCAATCACGTGGACCTTTCTTCATATAAAATATAGTGTGGAAGTACAACAATTAAAGCAGATATAAGCAAAGCTGATGCGGATGAAGGTCTCTTCATGGGAATGTGCTAGCACATGCACACATGCACTCAGACACACATATCCTGTCTAATTTCTTGTCTTCTCTGGGTCAATGACATTCCCTAAAGTACCTCTATAGAATATTTAAAGAAATTCAGAATATAATTCGAATCACAACGATAATCACATTTTAGAAATGATTATCTTCTAAGCAATGATTTCAATCAATATCCTTTTGTACCCAAGATTATCATGAGATACTAACATATGTCTAATAGAAATTAAGTTACATATATACTTCTCCAAATTAGTCTTTAAATAAATAAACTTCTATAAAGTTCCCAATGGAATTTTATTTTTAAATTAATAAAATTATTTTAGAGTTTGTATGAAGAAATAAATTCACAAAGGTAGATTTTTAAAATAATCATATTCTGTTCTCTGAATGGAAAAAAGAAAGCAATCATAAAACTATAAAATTAGAACAAGAACAATAACACTGGTATCCAAATAGATACAATTACTTTTATATGCATTTCTACATAAATGAGGAAAGTAATGAATTATTTATTAAATAGTAAAATAATTGGAAATTAATTTAGAAAAAATAATAGATATTTCACCAAAATAAATTCAAATAGAATAAAGATATTTTGTGTAAAAATAACAATTGATAATTGCTAGGATGAAGAAAAATGATTGTTTATACAATATCTTTTACAAATTATTTCAATGACAGACACCACAAATTTTGTGACTAAAAGTTAGGTTTGAGAAAATAGAACAATTAAGGATCCAATTACATAAAAGAACAATATTAGAATGATATATATAGTTTTATAAAACAATAAAATAATTTTCAAATCACACAAGAAAATTAATATAAGAACATGAATAGGCAGTTCATAAAGAGGGGACTACAAATGAGCAATAAACTTGAAAATCTATAAACTCTTTGCATTTAAACTGACAAGAAGATAGATTTTCCATAACTTATGTTGCCAAATAACAGTATTGATTTAAGAGTCAAAAAATAGATACTCTTTTTTCTTTACACATGAGAATAATAAATTAACTTTTGGGTGAAGCCAATTTGCAAACCAGTTTGTGTCAATTTTGCAATATCTATATAATGAGTAATCAGAGTGATTAAGAATAATAATTAGGTGCATAATTATTGGCCTAAAAGAATGTTAATAAGATATGCAGAATGATACAAACAAACCAGAAAAAAAAAGATAGATTGTATCTCATTTCAGTTAAAAATACATATAAAAACAGAATATGTGTCTGCTTTCTACTTGTTTAGTAAAATCAGTCTCAGGCTTTGACTTTCTCTATCTCATTCCTCAGAATTACTCAAAAATTTATAGCAATTTTTTATATGCAATTATAAATAAGAAATATTTTCATCATTTTGCTATGTAAATTATCAATAAAAACAAAATACTTGAGAAAGTTAAGACCTGATACTATTTTTGAGTCAATATAATGTATCATAAAATGTTCAATTTATTAAAAATATACATGAGGTATTATCAACATTCTTAATATCTGACAAGTGATGGCAAATTATAAACTGAAAATTTTTTACTTGCCTCATCTGACTTCAATAACATGGGGAACCATACATCATTATTTTTTTAAATTTCATATGTAAATAACATGACTATTCATGCAGTATTTACTATACATTAGGTACTCCAGTACTGGAGGAATTATCTTATTTTCTTACTTTTATTATAAGCTTTACATGTATTACTTCAGTTCAATTTTTCACAGTCACTGGTTATATAGTTTATTACCTTCATTTATTTAATGTGAAAATATGCTTAGAAGGATTAAGTAATTTTCTTAAGGTCAATCACACAAATATATAAAGGAGAGAGCCATGATTGAAAGTCCAATATGTCATTCTCTAGATCTTGGGGCTCTTTCTCATTTGTCATGCTGTGTTGAAGGAATCACTCTATGTAAGTGAACTTACAAAGAAAGAGATATAATCATTGGGCCATTTAGCACACAAATAAAATAATACAAGCTCTGTAATAAAGAAGTGTTTGGAGAAATATTTAAACCAAGGAAATCTATGAAATGGAAATTTGTTGCAACTGAGGACCAATAATTGCCAAGAATTTCTGTGTCAGGGGAAAAGAGAAAGAGATATCTGAGTCTCATTATTTAATAAAAGATTGGGTAAATTTACCCAATCTACATGAGCGGCAATCTGCCTTGATAAGAAGCATTAAACTGAGAATGAATTGAGCTCTATTTCTGTCTTTTTTTCCCTCTTCCCTATTTGTGACACCCTGGGCAAATAAACTAAATTTTGTAAAATATTTGTTTCACAATAAACATGATGCATTAATCTCTAACTAGTATTCTTTTTTGTTGTGTTGCTCTTGTTTCTATTATTATTATTATTATTATTATTATTATTATTAGTTTCAGGTATGCAGAATATTGGTTAGACATTTATATAGTTTATGAAGTGATTCCCTCTGATTACTCTACCACCCATATGACTCTACACACAACCATTACAGTACTATTGACTATATTCCCTATGTTGTACTCTATATCCCCATGACTCTTTTATAACTACAAATTTGTATGACTTGATCCCTTCACTTTTTTCACCCAACTTCCCACCACCCTCTACTTTGGCAATCACCAGATTGTGCTCTGTAACTATGAGTCTGTTTTTTTTTTTTTTTCGTTTGTTCCTTTTGTTCCTTAGATTCTGAATATAAGTGAAATCATACGGTATTTATCTTTTTCTATCTGACTTATTTCACTCAGCATAATACCCTCTAGGTCCATTTATGTAGTTGCAAATGGTAAGATTTCATTTTTTTTTTCCTATGGCTGAGTAATATTCCATTGTATATGTACCATAATTTATTTATCCGATTGTCTATTGGTGGACATTTAGATTGCTTCCACATCTTCATTATTGTGAACAACACTGCTGTGAAATAAGGGTGCATGATCTTTACAAATTAATGTTTGGGTTTTCTTTGGTTAAATACTCAGAATCGCAATTGCTGCTGGGTCAAAAGATAGATCCATTTTTAATTTTTTTCAGAACCTTCCAAACTTTTCCATAGTGGCTGTACCATTTCAAAATCTCATCAACAGTGTATGAGGGTTCCCTTTTCTTCACATCCTCACCAACACCTGCTGCTTTTTGATTTATTGGTGATAGCCATTCTGACAAGTGTGAGGTGATATCTCATTGTGATTTTAATTTTCATTTCTCTGATGATTAGTGATCTTGAACATCTTTTCACATATCTATTGGCCATTTGTATTTCCTCTTTGAAGAAATACCTATTCACGTCTTCTGCCCATTTTTTAATTGGTTGTTAGCTTTTTGTTGTTGATTTTTATGAGTTCTTCATAAATTTTAAATATTAACCTCTTATCAGATGTATCATAGGCAAATATCTTCTTTTGTTCAATAGGTTTTCTTTTCACTAGTATCCTTATCCAACATTTCAATCACACTTAGATTCAAGGGGAAAATGATATATACCTTAAACTTATAAATGGGTAGTTACTTCTACACTGAATTCATTAGATAAAATAATATTGGTGGTTTTTTGTAGAATTTCAATTACTATTTTATCAAAAACTATAGGATAATGGTTAAGACTATGAGCTTTAGTGTATGAAGAATGTCTTTACAATTTTAAATCTGTTACTCCTTATGTAGGCAACTGTGTTCTCCAGACTATAGTCCATGAAAGCAAAGACCAATTTTTCATTCTTTACCACTGATTACTAGGGACTAGTATAGTGCTTATGAAGTTGAGTGCTCAGCAAAAGGAAAAAGTGATGAATAAATGAATTCAACTTTCAAACTCAAAAATGTGGCTAATAATACCTAAATCATAGGGTCGTTGCAAGAATGAGATTAGATTATACATATCAAGGGCTTAATAAACTGCCTGGCAGAAAGTTGTAATTAAATAAATAGAAACTATCTGCATTATAATTATGCAACTAATTATAATTATGCATTATAATTATCATTGTATTATTCAGAATTCTCAGACAAACCTAATAAAAGGACTCTGGAAAAGATTATGAGACTGCTCTATGCTTAACATATTATGTAAATGTGTGGTCTCTAAATTATTGATATATTTTTCTTCTTTCATTTATCAACATCAGGATCCTAGAACTATGAGTACACACACCTTAGATTGTTATATGTCACTGCTTATTTTTGAGAACTTGCCCTCATTTATATAGTCCTACTGGAGTTCAACTTTTATGTTTCTACATTTCATTTGGATAATAACTGTATAAGTGAGCACACTTACTATGTCTTTGCATTCTTGTCAATTGACATCTTTCTCTGATTGCAAATTGCTTGAGGTTCTTTCACTTACTTAAAAAAAAATTCACAATACAAAACCAGTAAAGCTACCTACAAATGCTCATCATTATTTTCTTTCTTTCTGTAAACCAGCAAGTGAAAACTACAAAGAAAATCTCTTTGCTCTCAACCTCAGATAATTTGGCATCACCCTTGGGTAATTACATACATAGTTAGTTTCTCCTTACTCCAATTTCAAAAGACTCCAAATAAGAGTTCTATATCAATAGACACCATACCAAAATAGCATGCCCTTTTAATTTTTTGAATATGGTAGGTACAAGTGTAATTGCAGCTTCTCTGTGACATAAAAATCAAATTGATTAAAAGATGTTGCTGTTACTGCTCTTTTGTTCACTAGAAATGAACATAGCATACTGATACAGTCTGTCTTATACGTATATGTGTATTTTAAACTATAATTTGAATCATAGAATATTAGAGAAGAATAGAATTTTGGTCTAGCATCTTATTTCATAGGGGTCTTGGATTGGGTTCCCCAAAAGAGGAAATTTATGTGAGAATTTCCAGCAAGCGTTATACAAAGGAAGCCTTCTCAGTGAGACTGGTAAGGAAATAGAAGCCAGACAGGGAAGAAGCCAAAAAGGGTGTGATTTCAAGCAAAGTTCTAGCTTCAGCCTGATCATGAATGGGAGCTCCGAAGTTGTAAGTAACACCTCAGTGACTATTCCAACCAGAAGCAAAGGAACTGAGCCCTCTCATTCCCTCATCAAGCAGTCTTTTGTTAAGAGCCACTGTAGACACACATCCATTCCCACACACTTTCCTCTCTGTATTTTACAGCAATATGTGTCCTAATGACAACCAGAAGAGGTGCAGGTCATTAGAAGTGAAAGAATGCAGATGTTGGGGAAGGAGCATACAGAAATAGTAAAAGGATTCAAGAGAATCTAGGTGGAGCAGTGACTGCTTATAATACAGGAGTAAGAAACTAGGTTCCACTATATTTATGTAAAATGGTCAAAGACACAGAACTAATCAGTAATAAAATCTAAGTCTCCTGGTTCATAATCCAGGATATGCTTGTGTTGGTTTAAAGTAAGTACCAGGATATCAATCCTTGATAATTCCAATTAATTTAAATAAGACAGATTTGTTAGTTTATGATTTGTATTGCAATTCCCTTATATGGCAAGAGTGGTTTTTAAATTACCATTGTGGACCCTTCTTCTACCAACAGTATTTACAGTTCTAATTCTCTTTGCTTTGACTTTTTTGAAAATAAATTTATTTATTTAAAGTAGTTTCAAGTATACAGTACACTGGTTAGACATCTAGAATATTCATAAAACTATCCTCCTAATTGCTCCCTCCCTCTCCTTTACTTTTAAGAATTCAGTTGAGCAGATCTTTGACCTTTGTTTTAGGTGATTTTTTTTTCATTTTAAAAAAAGGCTTTTAGATAGTAAAATAAAAAATTTCATTAATCTTCTGACAATCAATATGCTAAATCCATAAACAGAACTTAAAATTATAGATCTGTTCAAATTTTACTTAATACAATGGCACACTATTTTTCTAACATACATTTTTATGCTAGCTCTATTTTACTGAGTAACCCCAAAATGTAAAATTGTTCTACATATTTATTTCAGTCAAGACTGTTATGAATGAAACTGGATAGATCTTTAGCATCTGGGAAAGGACCTTGCCTTTGACAGTTTTTATATTTGGACTTACATTTGATATCATTTAGTGAACACCTGCCCCATGTTCATGGTTTGCAAAGAATAATAATGAACTTGGTAGTGATGCAATCACTGTTTCAACTTTCCTTAAAATATTTTATTAAACATTTTATTTAAAAAAAAAATCTAAATTAAGCAACCAGGATAAATATAGGGGAGAGAATTACAGAGATATATTAAAGGATGCTTGGAAAGTTGTTATTTCCTCATTTCGTGAACAGTTTTTGTTGCTTCTATACTTAAAGAAAAAATAGATGAAAATCCTGATAAGTAACAAACTATATCCCTTCTCTTTTTTTTTTTTTAATGAAGAAAAAAATTGATAACTCCTTTGCTATGAGGACATATACCATTCGACAGGATGATTATCACCAAGGGGTAAAAGTTGGTTTGACAATTGCTAGTATAATTTATTTCAATAGTATAAAAGAACACAAGAAGTCTTCTCATTTATATTGTCATATTTTGCCTGAGACTTATGAAAGCAATTGAAATGAAATGTGAAAGACATAAAAATTATGGTTAACACCTGGCACAGTGCTTTTGCACAGTAGGCATTTAAATAAGTACATTGAATCTGCAAATGTTTCCCTCTTATAAATACAAAGGCAAAGTCAGTTTTTGATAATGTATAGTAAATATTATTTTCAAATCATTTTTTTTCCTATTATGCTTTTTCTGACTCTCATTTAACTTGGTATTTTCCTCTCTCTCAAGCTTTCTGTCCAGCAGTGTACCTTAGAAACCCACGTTTGTTTAATTAGCTATCTCTCATTCTATCTAGCTTATGAAAAGAATGAAGATAATAATGAAATTTTAGAAAGAGAGATTTATTCAGCATTACATTTCCTCTCTCTTTTCATTTTTAATTTGTTTCAACTTTTTTTTCTGGACAGCAAGTCTGCCTACATTTTTATAGAAATTAAGAACGAGAAATATTCCTTACCAATCCTTGCCCAGTTATCCTCATCTATTCATCACAACGGTTTAATTTAAAATTAGGTGACTGATCAGAATTTTAGACACACACACAAGTCAAGGGCAAACTCTTTTCTAAGACTATATAAAAATAACATTTTTATTCATAACTTTTTTAGATATTTCGTACTACTGCTTTTCTGATTAGCATTGATAATGGAGATTTGGTTGTATTTATGTTTACCATGCAGATAGTGCCTTTAATGAAATAAAATGCTCTACATTAAGTAGGTAAGATATTCTATGAGCAGAAAACCTCTGAACACTTTATTTAATCTATGAGATTGAGACACTAGGTGGCAAATAGTGTCATGGGGTATGTATTACTGCCTAAGACATGAATGTTTAGAAGCAAATACAGTGAAACTATCTTTTCTGTTAGAAATTCCATAGTTTTATTTTTAAATCAAAGATTTCTACTTTTTTATGTCCTAAAAATATTTCAGTCTTCTAATTTCATGTAATAAAATAGTCTCTATGAAAGTTCATTGATGATATTTCTAATACGATACCAATGAAATAATTATATTTTTGTGTGTCAAAAATCTAAGCGTTTCCTTAAGTGGAAATAAACAAAAGAAAGATATTTTGAGATGATTAGCTAAATGAAACACCCTTTCCAAAGCAAAGAGGTAACAAAGAACCAAGTTTGGAATTCATTCACACCAGCCCATATAAATGTACGTATTTGAAATCCTACATCTCTATATATAGATCAGCACTAGTTGGACTCCATACTCTGGATTTTGGTCCTGTTTTGTTCCATCAAATGCCAACGCCAAAGACAATCTCTATCCCAATTTGAAGAAAAAGAGTCAGTAAAAGATAGTTAAGAATTTTTATAGTCTTTTGAAAAACACATTCAAGGAAGGAAGCTGAATAAGAAAGGACTGAATAAAATCATAATAATAAAAGAAAAAAATGATAACAAAGAGTTTAGGAAAGTGGTAAGAACTGGAAAAGAGTCACTCTAATGAGCTGTGCTATGGTAATATAAAAAATAAATAAAATATTTTGCTTCATTTATGATAATATCTTTAGAAACTCTCTCAAACACACAGCAATTGCAATCCACTATTTCAAAAGACTTAAAAAGCCACAGTAACTATTTCCATCTTTCTGTTAAAACGTTACTATGCCTTCGTAGTCAAGAATGATTCTAGACAAGTCTGTCTTCATTTTCATAGAAGAAATATTTTGTTTCTTCTTTAATTTTATATTGCTTTAATTTTACATTTTATGTCTTAAAGCTGTTTAGCTAATAGATTATTTCAACTACATATGTTCATTTTATACTTAAATGTATACTGGATTCCCAAAGATTATGGCTTTCAAAGACAATTTTCACATTACCTAAAAATTATTCCATGTTGTGATAATGATTGTAATTATCATTCAACACCTAATAATATGGAGTTCTGCAGTTACACTTATCTTGAAATTCTAAGTTCCTTTCAACAATTGCTGAAGTCTGTCACAGCTTAGTCATTAACACTTGAAGAATTTTTTTTTTTTTTGCTAGAATTCCCCAGAATAACTTCAATCTAACACTTTCATTTGGTGATAGAGAGTTCACTTAGTTCTTACACTAATTAAGGAAAACTTTGTGTGGGCAAAGGAGCAGAATATAGGGACTTTCACTCTAACATAATGAACTCAAAAACAAAAACCTAGGAAATAAGAATATAAATTCTAGGAAGATCTTTGAAAGATTTAGTTCTGTGACATGCTGTTGAATAGACTGTTGGGTTCTACCAAAGCCTAACTGATTTAACTGATATAACTGGAGGAGGAGAAATAACCCACTCCAACACTTTCCACTTTTTCTGTTTCATATATGGGCAGCAGGCAAATAAGAAGCACTTGTGAAGGTCACAGCCCAGGAACGTACTTGACTAAAAGACTGAGATCTAATCAGAGATTATAGCATAGTTCTTCTTCCATATCTAACTACTACATCAATAGGGTTCCTGTACAATAACAAGATTATATCTGAACAACTGTAATCCTCAGACTCTATTAACAAAGGGCTGCTAGGGAAACCCAAAGACAGTGGAGGAGACAAAAACAAGGATGATAGAGGGAATTTTAGCTTCTGATACCACAGCTATAGCAAATAGTAAACATAGTCTAATTCCTAGCCAGATAAACATAAAATTTCACACTAAAAACTTATTTCCCCCAGTTTCTTTTACTCAGTATATTATGTATGACTTTCAATCAAAAATTACAAGTGATACTAAAAGGCAAAAAACGATCTGAAGAGATAATGCACGTATCAGGTTTAACTTCAGATGTGTCTGAGAATATGAAATCATAAGACTTGGAATTTAAAAAAAGTCATGACTCACTTCTCCCTAGAGGACATACAAATAGCCTACAAACATGAAAAGATACTCAACATCACTAGCTATTAGGGAAATGCAAATCAAAACCACAATGAGATACCATCTCATACCTGCTAGAGTAGCTATAATCAACAGGACAAGTAATAACAAATGTTAGAGAGGATGCAGAGAAAAAGAGGATGTAGAGAAAAATATTTCCTCATACACTGCTGGTCGGATTACAAATTGGTACAGCCACTATGGAAAACTGGATGGAGGTTCCTCAAAAACTAAGAATTGACCTACCATATGATCCAGCAATCCCAATGCTGAGTATTTACCCTAAAGACTTGAAAACCCATATCCAAAAAGATATTTGCACACCAGTGTTCATAGCAGCATAATTCACAGTGGCCAGGACGTGGAAGCAACCGAAGTGTCCTATGTTAGATGATTGGCTAAAGAAACTGTGGCACATATATACAATGGAATATTACTCAGTCATAAGAAGAGATAAAATACTGCCATTTGCAACAACATGGATGGACCTCGAGATAATCATGCTAAGCGAAATAAGCCAGACTAAAAAAGTAGAAAATCACGTGATATCACTTATATGTGGGATAGAAACCTAAAAGCAACAAATGAACAAGACAAATAGAGACTCATAAACATGGACAATAGACTAGTGGTTACCCGAGGATAGGGGGTAGAGTATGAGAGGAGAGGTAGACGAGGTACAGGGGGTCAAATATAGGATTTAGGGGGAGGGTGAAGTTGGTAAAGGGGATCAAATATATGGTAGCTGAAGGAAACTAGACTTTGGGTGGTAATCACACAATATAATATATAGATGTCAAATTATAATATACACCTGAAAATTATATAATTGTATTAACCAATGTTACCCCAATAAACTTAATAAAAAATAATAAAATGAAAAAAATAAAAATAAAAATAATAAAAAAGTTATGACTAAATTCTAAGAGCTTTCATGAAAAAAGAGGACTACATACAAAAAGATGTATAATGTAAGCAGAGATATGTAAAATAAGACGAATGAAAAAGAAATTCTAGAAATCAAAAATAAGGTGATAGAAATGAAGAATGCTTTGACAGGCTTATTAATACAGATTGGACATGGTCAAGGAAAGAATTAGTGAGCCTGAAGAAAGGATAGTAAAAATTTTTCAAACTGAAAAGCAAAGGGAAAAAGGAAAAAAAAGAAAAAGAAAATAACTGGAACAAAATAACCGAGAACTGTGGGACAGTAAAAAAAAAAAAAAATGTACCATACATGCAATGGATATACCAGGAGGAGAAGAGGGAAAAGAAGACATACTGAAGTAAGAATGGCTGAATATTTTCCAAAATTAATGACAAACACAAAACCACAGATCCAGGATACTCAAAGATTTAGAAGCTGGATAAATATACGTGTGTGTGTGTGTGTGTGTGTGTGTGTGTGTGTGTGTGTGTGTGTGTGTATTTAATTATACCTAGGCATATTATATTCAAACTTCAGAAAATCAAAGACAAAAAAAAAAAATCTTGAAAAGAAGCTTAGGAGGTAGGGTAGTGAGACACAAGGATAGAGGAACAAGGATAGTGGTTATATCAGTTTTCTTCAGATAACATGCTAGCAAGAGGACAGTGTAGTGAGATATTTAAAGTGCTGAAAGACGAACAAACAAACAAAACCTAAGCAGCTAGGATTACATATCCAGCAAGATTACCCCTTAAGAATGAAGGGGAAATACTTTACCAGGTAAACAAATTAAGGAAATTTGTCACCAGTAGACTTGATTTGTAAGAAATATTAAAACACATTCTTCTGAAAGAAGGAAATTTTTATGAGTTGGAAAATTTTATAAGTCAGATCTACAGGGAAAAAAGAGCATTAGAGAAGGAACAAATAAAGATATAATAAAATAATTTATTTTTCTCATTCTTAATTGATCTGATAACAGTTTGTTTAAAATAATAATAATAACAATATAGCAGGCGTTGATAGCTTATATATAAGTGAAAGGAATGAGAGCAATGTAGTAAAGGATGAGGAGGAGTAATTGGGAATTGCTCTGTAATAAGCACCTATACGACCAGGAAATCAGTACAGTGTTACTGAAAGTGTGCATAGCTTGGTTGTAAATGTATATTAAAACTTTAGGCAACAACTAAAAAAAATAAAAGGTACAGAGTTTAAGTGTGAGAAAATCTTCTTCTTACTAACCTCAGTCGACATTGTCAAATTCACTTTTCTGTGCCCAAGTTTAGTGATCAGAACTCCTAGGCTAGGTTTC
>NW_006442484.1:18106558-18114625 GCF_000325575.1 Pteropus alecto
AAGAAAGCTAAACTCTGAAATTTTAAAATTGCAACATGCTATTTATTTTAGGTAAATCAAAGTTAAAAAAAAGTGTATATTTATTTTACATATTTTTACATATTACATATATCATGCCTGTCTGCCTTGTTCAATAATAATAGCTATAAGACAATTAGCAAGATTAAAGGAATTATGGCCCCAATAGATGAAGAAATCATTACATGAAATATTCTCTTGTGTTTTTATACTTATTCTTTCATCATTTAAGTCATATCTCCATTAGCTTCAAAGCAAAATTGTGAAAAATGAAATAGAAGTTATAAACTATAGACTGGTTAAAAATTGTAACAACAACAACAAAATCTGTTCATTTCAGAAGAACGTGACAACAAAGTAGAGAAATAAATAGTTATGCACCTAAAGGAAATATGTGATCATGATTTGTTTCTTTTTTTAACCAAACCAAAGATGAGTTGGACAGATTCATGCACGTTACTCATATTAGTATTAAAATCATTATTTCAGTTACCATTTTCTCCAATCCCTAATCAGAAATCCAATCTGTTCTTTTAGAAAAGCTCCTGGCTTAATTTTTTAAATCTTTGTTTTACACCCACATTGTTTTCTTTAATAGCTCCATCCCTTTCACTGCTCAAGTTTTATGTGTATTTATGTAAGGCATGGAGTGCATTATGCATTATGCAGCCTGCTGTTAGCTGCAGGGCAACAGGGCAGCGTTCCATGAATACAAGGGCATCTATTGAAACTTTATGGATGATTCTGCATCTTTCCTCCAAATTAGTAAGGATTTTTCAAGCTAAGAAAAAAAAGAAAAATCCCAATGTGAGAAGAGAAAACATTATGAAAGAGAGACGAAAGTAAAAATGTTTCCCTAGGCCTTGTGTTCCCAAATACATCACCATTTTATCTTGAATTTTAGATTTTTATTGCAGTTATGTTCCAAATATCATTTTTCTGAGTCCACCTAGTAGACCTCAAAAGGTGCACTATTCTCAATCTTCCCATCTTTCTGGCACGAGCTACTAGAACTCTTTTACAAAATCCTCTAACTTGGTCTCCTTGCTTCTCTCCTTGCCTCATGGTCTATCTTTAACACAGCTGCCAGAGTAAGTTTTGTTAACACACACATCAGACTCTTGCTAGAGCCTTGCACTGCTTTGTCTTAGTATACAAGTAAAACCTTCTAAAGACCTGCAAGCCCTTCTGGGATCTTTACTTTCCTCCCTGTCCCTTTCTTCTCTTCTCGTGTTCCTCCTCACTCATAGCGCTCCAACACTCTAGCCTTTGTTGTTTCTAGAGCACGCTTGGCACATTCCTGTCTCGGGGAGTTTGCTTTGGTTATTTCCTCTGCCAGGAAAGCTTTTTACCATTAAACCCTATGTGGCTAATTTCCTCACCTCTTCTAGGTATTTACGCAAATGTCACCGTCCTTGTGATACTTATCTTGAGCACTTTATTTAAAGTAGCCCCTCTATCCCCACACTTGTGCTTTTGACCCCCATACCCTAATCTCATTTTCTTTGCTTATGTATTTGTTTATTTTTTTCTAATCTGTGTCCCATAGCTAAATGTAAGATCTACAAGGGCAGGAATTTTTGGATTCTGTTTGCTGTTATTCCCAGCACCTAGAATACTGCCCAACACATAATGGGCACACAAAATATTTATTGAAGCAAATTTTTGAATCTCTTGACACCTTACCCCACCCCAACCTATTCACTACCACCACTTTTCCTGTGCATTTGATCTTTTGCCAAACACACACCCTCACAGATGATGAAAAAAAAGTCTTTCAAATCCTTATTGCATGTTGTATTTCTGATAAATTGTAACTATTTTGTCGATGATCATAACAAGATATGCAAGCAATGTATTTGTTTTTTTTTTAATGAGCAATAAAGCCTAAATTGATGTAGAACACTCACAATTTGTATTTCCAACCACTACATTTCTTCTAATAAATACAAGAGATTGACAATCTTTATAAATACTAAAATTCATGATCATCAGAGGTTCAGAAACTGGGCCTTTGAAAAACATAAATAAAATAGAATAGTTCTGGTGCATTTTGCTCTACCATATATTTAAGCTTTCTATTAATACTAATAATATTTGACATTTCTTTGATTTTTAAAAAATCATGGCATAAAGTCTTTTTGTCCTTTACAAGGCAGCAGTTTTTCTTCACTATCATCAATTGTCAGAAAATTGTCAGTTTTGGAATTTGAATGACAGACTCGTATCTTATGTTTCCTCTGTGCATATCTGTTTTATTTTCATATATCATCGAATATCTAATTTTTATTTGTATACATATTGGAGATGTGGTGAAATGATATGCAGAATATCAAATTCTAACTTATTATTCATTTGAGGACCTAAAAACATTGAAATAAATAACAGTTCAATTTCCCAGATCTTTCCTGAATGTCCTGGCGATATGTTGCTGGATCCATTTACCATCCATGTCTCATGTGGTTGAGATAACAATTCACATTGAAAATATAAATCTCAATTTCTTTCAGCCTATAAAGTCTAGATTTTACTCCCTGAGAAAAAGCACACTATTTATATTCTTTAGAAAGCAGGAAGTCTACTTCAGATGGTCACTAGACCTGCCGCAGACATATCACTCTTTAAACTTCTTTGAGCAAATAATACAGCATTATTGAAGAGTGAACAAGAATTTGTCATGTCTCCTTTTAATTGTCAACTTTAGCATAATCATATTTTACATGCTTTCTACTGTTCCAAAGATTTTTCCCACTTATTATCTTTATGTTGCTTATAAGATCACTATAAGAAGGTGGGATACATCTTATTTGTCAAATATTACATGAAAAGAAACTAAAATGCAAAAAGGTCAAATGATTTTCATAAAGTCAAACATAAGGTAATTGCATGTCAATGACACAACCCTGTTTTTAAAATATTACTCTAAACGCTGCCTGGTATACATGCAGACTTATTCCTATGATAAAACATGAATTTAATGAGAAATCTAAAATGCCCTCTATGCTATCATCTGCATTTGTTTAAGCTTGTCTCTTATGCATCTCCACTGCTACTTCTGATTGTCCCCAGAAGGTTTTCACATGTGGTCACAAACAACTCATACCCATCTGGCATAGGGATTTTCTGCCAGAGTGTACTGGGTAACTTCATGCCCACTGAGCAGGGCACCACCTCCACGTGTGCTCAGCTAATGCTTCTCTAGGAGCAGATTGTCCTACTGAACCTGCTACCTCCTAAAGTCAGACCACCCTTCTGCTGCCTCCTTTTGGTCCACATAAGCCACATTCACTGCAGAAATAAAGATAATGACTCCTTCCCCATGGAACTCTGACCTAATCTGTATCAAATTGAGAATAGAAGCCTCATTATTTTTTTCCTCTTCTTAGTCTTTCTTTTATCTTACTCCAAATGTATGAAAAGATGGTCAACATCACTAATCCTTAGAAAAATGCAAATCAAAAACGCAGTAAGATATCACCCCATACTCAATGCAATGGCTATTATTTAAAAAAAAAAAAATGCTGGTCAGAATGTGAAGAAATTGGAGCTGTGTGCATTGCTAGTGGGAATCTAAAATGATGTGGATGCTTTGGTAAACAATATGATGGTTACTCAAAAAATTAAACATAGAATTACCATTTGATTCAACAATTTTACTTCTGCGAATGTATATAAAAATGATTGAGAGCAGAAACTTGCACATCAGTATTCAAACCAGCATTGTTCACAGTAGCCGAAACACTGGAAATAACACTGATATTCCTTGATGAATGAATGGATAAAAAAAAAAAATGTAGTATATACATATGATGCAATATTTTTTAACCTTAAAAAGCAATGAAATTCTGATCCATGCTACAACATGGAGGGACCACAAAGACATTATATTAAGTGAAATAAGCCAGACACAAAATGACAAATGTTGTATAATTCCACTTGCATGAGTTACCTAAAGTTGTCAAAATCATAGAGACAAAAAGTAGAATAGTGATTACCAGGGATTGCTGGAGTGGGGCAGGAAAAGTGAAATTAGTATTTAATGGGTAAAATATGTTGAGTTTTGGAAGATGAAAAAGTCCTGGTGATGGGTAGAGGTGATGGTTGCACAAAATTGTGAATGCATTTAATTCCTCTAAATTATATACTTAATAATGGTCAACATGTTAGTTTTTATATTATGTATATTTTATCAAAATTAAAAATTGATTTAAAAACACTTAAATGCATTTTCGGATTGTTATCCATTATATAACACACTTCATTTTCCGTTTGTTGAAAATTCTTTAACATGGCCTACAAAGCCTTACATTCTGAAGACCATCTCATTCTGTGCCCCTTTAAGTTTACCTTTGGGCTCAGTCAAAGGCTTCTTGTTGCAATTACTAGAACATATCTTTGGTTTGTCACACATGGACTTTCTATTTGCTCCTCCTCCTAGGTGAACTATTCTATTGGTTCATCTGGACTTTTGTACTTTTACTAGAAATGAAATATACATAACTATTTTTGTGCTTAAACATTTACAAAATCCATGTAATATTATTAAGTACATATTTGCAATTTGTTTTTCATACACTTTTTCATATGTTTTTTAGCTCTATGGCTGAAATGCTTTACTCATTTAACTACTATATATAATTTTATTATTATAATACAGTAGACTTAATTTATTTATCTTCATACTGAGGGAAATTCATTTGTTTTTCCTCTAATAAATTATTCTTGTTTCCAAATGAACTTCTGAAAGAGTTTGTCTAAAGTATCATGAGTAGAAACAACCTTGGTGGACATTAGAATATGAAATATTAGTATCTTCAACTTAATTATTTTGTCAAATTGAGTTTTATGGTAGTTTAAATTAACAATCTCTTGAGTAACATGCAAACATGCTTATATATTTCTCTGAATCCTTGCCAGCAATTGAATTATAAATTTTTAAAAATATTTTCAATCTAAAAAAAGAGAAATTTTGTAATATTGCTATTTTAATTTATATTTTACTGATTAATATTGACATCAAACAGTTTTATTATGTATATTTGTCTTTTGGATTCTTCTTATATAAACTGTTGTTCAAAATCTTGCTTAATTTTGTAATTCTGTTGATTTGTCCTTATTTGTCCTTATGAAGGAGTTCTTTGTATATTGTAATTAAAAATCTTTTATTATGTGTGTGTAAATATCTTTACAAATCTGTCACTTGTATTTCTATTGCTTATAAGACATTTTCTATAAATAGTTTTAAAAGTTTAATCTACATATATTTGTATATACCTATACATATTTATACTGTTTTTATCTGGTCTTATTTAAAAAATCTACTCTATGCTAAGTTCAAAATGACATATTGTTACATTTGTATGAGTCTGAAAGTTTGAATATTGTGTATAGAGTGAGGTAGGAATTTATTTATTTTTTTATGTCAGTATCCAATTGTCACAGTACTATTTCTAAGTGGTCCATATTCTCCTCTAATGTGATATACTCCTCTCTAATTATCTGGTTCCTGAATATACATAGGTTTGTATGTAGGTTCTCTACTTGTTCCTTTGGTCTTTTCATCTAGCTCTAAAATATTTTGGTGTTTTCAATTACTTTTACTTTAATTAAATTCTTATATACCAAAAGAAAATTTCTTGCTCATATTTTTTCTTCTTTTTCTTGAATGTCTGTATCATTTACTCTTCTGCGAATAAGATCTAATTCTTTGATATCTTCTATTGGTTCCATAAGGCTTCAGAATCTCTTTAATTTTGTATATAATTTTATTCCTTGTGAATAAGGACAATTTGTTCTCTTCCTTTTTAATTCTTGCATATATTGTGGACAAAAAACAAGGTTCTACAGAAAGTAACCTTACAGGGTGATCTGATCATAAGTTCCTAATAGGGCAGGTCATGGTCAGTAGTCATGCCCCATGCAAATAAATTCTTTAGTAAAAGGTTAATTTGCCTTAAATAAGCCCTGTCCACCATTCTTGTGCATCTAGTTATATGCACCTTTGAAATACAAGAAGTAATACCCTTTGAACGGTGTATTAACCGTCAGGAGAGCATATAATCTTGTTAACTGTCCCATGGACCATCCCTGCCTTGCTTTCTACTACCTTCATGTAATATTTCTTATGTTGCCTCCTTAATTTCAAAAGCATAAAAGAAATTGCAAAACTATTATTCTCTAGAGCATTTGAAATCTTGCTCCCTCCCTGGCATATGTCTTCAGTTTGGCACACATAAACTTATAAAAATTATCTTTCTCTCTCTTTCTTTGTGTGTGTGTGTATGTATGTATGTATGTATGTATATATCACCTGACTTACTCAACCCTCCAGTAAAGTGATGACCAGGAATGAAGAAATAAAGTTGTTTTTCTTTTTTTTTCCTTTTACTGACTTTAAAGAAATGAGTCTAATGCTTTACCATCAAATACAATATATTTTACCATTTTGGTTATATATTTATTACCAAGTCAAAGGATTCTGCTCTAGTACTATTTGTTAACATTTTTTTTTTGTCATAGATGGATGTTAAATTTTATCAAAAGCTTTTTTCCTCTCATGTATTTATTTTGCTCTTTAATTTGATAACGTGATGAATTGCTTTAATAGATTTTCAAAATTAAATCATTTTTGTAGTCTGAAGTAAATTGTTCTTGGTTTCTAATATATTGCTGAATTAAATTTTCCACTATTTTATTTAGGTTTATTATAGCTGTATTTAAACATGAAACTGATGCATAATTTGGTTACTTAGACAATATATAGGAATTGTCCTTGTTTTGTTTTGAATCAGAATAATATTAGTATTATAAAATGATCTGAGGAGCATTCTAATATAGAGCAGAATTATCCGTTTCTTGAAGATTTCATAGAATTTCCTGAGCCGGGTGAGTATTTTTGACAGTAGAGGGGTAGAGAAATTGTGACCTACTTATTCAATTTATTTGATGGCTTGAGAGTTTTCTAGTATTTTTAAAATACTTTTTCTGTTAAATTTTGAGTTGATATGAAATATATTCTTAACATGCATATATAGAAGGCATAACATCTTCATCTTTGCTATCTTTTAGCACTTATGTCACAGTTGATGAAGCCCTTCCCAGGCTTCCAGGTCCCTGATTGCTGTTTTTCCTTCAGCTGTCTAGCTGCCCTGTGCAATTTCTGTTTGGGTTACTCTCATCTACCTGACTTCTTCTTGCAGAGTGCCTTAGTGATTAGCGCTTGTATCTTTTCAGTCCACACTCATTTCTGAGTGTGATTTTTTTCTGGATTCATGCTCTTTTTTCTCCAGCTTAGACCTCAGACTCATATATCCAAATGTCTACTTTAAATTTCTTTTGGGTATTCGGTAAGTATCTCAAAATTAAAACATTCAAGCTTGTGCCCTGATTTCATCCATCTGTTCTTGCAGTTTTCTCCCTGAGTTGATAGAAACTCCACCTTTAATTGCAGATTTGGGAGAGACCCTTGATGAGAGGACCAAGATAAACCTCAACTAGATTCCTGACTTACAGAAACTGTGAAATGATTACTGTGTGTTGTTTCTAAGCTACTATATTTTGGAATGTTTTATAAAGCAATAGATAATTAATGCAAAATGTATTCCATATATATATATTTTATTCTTTAAAAGAACTTGTCTAAAATTGATTTTTTTTTCTTTCTTAGCAGTTTGGTGGAATTTATGTGTAAAACCATCTGTCCTAAAACTTATTTTGTGGGAAGGTTTGTAATTAAAGTTTCAAAATTTAATAGTCATATTAACTATTTCTTCTAGTGGCAAATCTAGTGAGTTTTATTTTGTCATATGTCATATGCTTAGAAATTGTAGCTCTAGGATGAATATAAAAATAAATAACTAATCAAAAAGGTGTAATGGTTAATAATTTTGGCTATCTTAAGGGCGCTGTATCATAAATGAAAAAAGGTCAAGATGGATGCAGATCATGGCTTTCTAAATTTTTTTAAGCCACAGGTCTTTTTTTCCTAATCACAACTCATTTGTAAGTATATACAGCTATATTAGTCAGGATTCTCAGAAAAATGAACCA
>NW_006442484.1:18115534-18127086 GCF_000325575.1 Pteropus alecto
AAAAAATTAAGTGTTAGAAGTAATAAACATTTATGATATTTTCATTGTTAATCATATATTACTACATTCTAATTAGTTTTTAAATTCTGCATCATTTATCAAAAAGGTCAAAAAAGGTGTAAAGTAATTCATTTACTGAGGAAGGATTGTTCTATTACGAAGAATGTTGAAGAGTATATCCTTGGTTGCCCTGTAATTGTAATTTTGAGCATTTCTCTAATTGTGCAAAAACATTTTCATTTAATTTAAATCAGAATCGTTTTATTTGTAAGATTTGATACAAAATAAATAGAAAACTGCCAGTGTACAGAACTATGAAATTACTTCTATGAAATGACTTTCAAACGAGGATCTTGTGACAATTCAGAGCATCCTTGATACTTTAAATAGATATTTGGTGAACACTTCACCACCTAAGAAGTTCTTGAAGCAGCCAGCACATTTTATCTTAGTCTTCTAAGCTCAGTAAATTCTCTCTTCTTCAGTAACAAAAAAGGAAAAATAAGATATTACCTAAGTAAATAGCCTTTCATAGTAAGTACTCATAAGACCTGCAGTAAAATAACAGCAAATGACCAAATGTCACATTAAACAAGTTAAACAGCAGATGACCAAGTGTCAGATTTAAACAAGTTTCCTAGCTAGAAGGTTTTTGGTTACTTTCATTTCTAATAAGATATGGCCCTTTACCTCATAGTATTTTTGCAGGAAAATCACTTCAGTATCTAGAAGAAAAAATATTGGCCAAAGTTAGGTAAATTATAAATTACGAGAGATCCCATTTTTCTTCTTCTTTAAAGAAAATGCTATAATATTTGTGAACTAAATGAATTATGAGGATTTTCATAAGTGGTGACCTCATTTGCCCTTATAAACCAGTTAACTTGATAGAAATCTCAGAAATGGAGCTATAATATGTTTTTAGAAGAAATCACTACTATATTAATTTTCTTTAATTTGAGGTCACCAAAGAGGAGAGAAGTTTCTGATACTGATGTCAGAGTCTTGTTGTTAATGAGGAGGAAAGGAACAGTATCACACTACTTTCCCGAATCAGAAGCTAAGATGGTACATAAGCACAGTGGACTTCCACCTTTGGCGTGTGTAAAAATCACTTCAGAACTCTGTGGGAGTGTTGATGTATTCATTGACAGAGCAGTCAGACTGAAAGATAAAATATAACTTTTTCTTTTCTACTCCTTCCCATGGAAATTGTGACTACTATAGGCACTCAAATATGAACCCTCACAAACCCCAGCATACTCAGACATACTTCCTGATCTGAAGGTTTGTATTAGAGACTGCTTCCAGATAGGGTTCGGCAGTTTTTGTATTCCTTTGATGAAGGGGAAATGAGAAGTAAATGTGCAGTCCAGTGGCTCTGTATCTAGTGTATGTATCACTATTTAAGACTTCTTGCATGGTCAACTGAGTTAACACAAACAGATCTCTCTATATAGAGGGGTATCTTTGTAATTTCAATACAGTTAATTATGTCTTAATCCAAAAATTGAAAGTGTCAATCATAAAAAAATAAGTTAATCTATATTAAAATCTAGAAATGTTGTTAATTAGACACTATTAAGAGAGTTAAAAACCATTCCATATCATGGAAGGAAAATACTTAGAGCACATACAAATTACTTAAAGAACTAAAAATTAAGACAAGGAAAAAAATGGGCATAAAACGTGAAAAATCTCTTTACAAAAAAGATATCAAAATAACTAGAATTTGACAATGAAAACAAGGACAAAGAAGGAGAAAGAGAGGAAGGGGCAGAAGGGAAGAGAAGAGAAGAGAAGAGAAGAGAAGAGAAGAGAAGAGAAGAGAAGAGAAGAGAAGAGAAGAGAAGAGAAGAGAAGAGAAGCGGAGCAGAGAGGAGAGGAGAGGAGAGGAGAGGAGTGGAGAGGAGAGTAATTAATTTCATTAGATGCTAGAGAATGGAAATTGAAACTATAATGAGATATACTACTCACCTGCTAGAACGAAGCGGAGAGGACAGGAGAGGAGAGGAGAGGAGAGGAGAGGAGAGTAATTAATTTCATTAGATTCTAGAGAATGGAAATTAAAACTATAATGAGATATACTACTCACCTGCTAGAATAGCTAAATTGAAACAAATCACAAACAAGTCTTAATGAAGACAGGGAAAAAATCCTCTGCTTGTGGTAGAATAAGTTACAAACCACTATGGACAAGTGTGGTAGAATCTATTAAATCTAAACATACATATACCCTGTAATCCATCAATTCCATTCCTAGATATGTAACACACATTTTTTTTTTTTTTTTTTACTAAAAAGTATGTATTCAGTGTTCGTGGAAGCACTATTCTTAATAGCCCTAACCTAAAAATACTCAAAGATTCAAATATAGAATGGGTAAAAATAAAATATGTCATATTCACATGATCCATTATTATATAGCATAACATTGAGGAAAAATTCAGTCACTAAACAGTATATACTACATGATTTCATGAACACGTATTTTTATATAAACTATAAAAAGTACAGTAATAGGCAAAATGCATCTGTGTTATTAGATGAACAGTATACTCGAGAGGAAATTAGGGCTCTTCTGAGGACTGGTAATACTCTATTTCTTGATCTGGGTATTAGTTCTATAAATGTATTCAGTTTGTGAAAATTTGTTATTAAATGTACTCTGTATGTATATAATGTTTCAATAAAAAATACAAAAGTAATAATTTAATGAAGGATGGGAAGAGGAGGAGAGGGTTAAGGATGGAGTAAATTTGGTTATAAATTTATAATTTTTGAAATATATGATGGGTACACAAGAGTTATTCTATTACTATTCCTACTTGAAATATTTCTTGATAAAAGATTAAAAAAGAAAAAAAAAACAGAACAATTTCTTACCTGCAGATATGTCTGAAATTTACCACTACCACAAAAAAAGCTCTGGAAAAATTAATATATTTGATCATGATCATATATTCCAAGTGACTAGAGCACATCATGGCACGTAGTAGTTGCTCAGTGAATACTTGATGAATAAAATAATGATTGAATCTGGAAGGCCACATAGTTAAGGTAATTACATTGTGGCAATAAGGCATACTAAAAGTCTCAAACTCTAAATTAGGACATTTTGGCTACATTATATAAGTGCAGAAAAGATAAAATCCGACTTCCATTTATTCTGTCTCTATGTTCTTCCCCATGGAATTAGAAATCTAAATCATATCTTTAAGTAAAATTAAGATCCCTATTATGTACGTAATGATGTTTATCTTCTCTGTGAAACAAATGCTCCACTTTACAACCCTTCATTTCTTTGTGCTTTCTTCCATTGCAAATGTGAGCACTTCACTCTAGATAGCCAGAGTATATTTTATTTAAAATTAATATGAGTTACTAGTACTAAGAGATGAGAGCATATTTGAATTTTTACAGTATTTGATTTTCTTATGATGACAGAATCAATTTTTAGAAAATTTATATTATTTTGTGCTAAAACAATTTTCATTAAACATATAACTTTTCAGATTTCTTGTTTCTCACAAAACAAATAACCAAATTCAACTCTTTTAAAATGTTCATAGTAAATCCTCCTAAACAGCAAATCCCTCTAGGAAATATTTGTATGGTAGTTTATTTACACTTCAGGTGATCCTGAGATTTAGAACTATAGTTATAAATTCTAGTTCAAGTACATTTCAAATCAATTATGAACATCTAAAAAGTACTTTGGTATTGTGTTGCTCTGTTTCACTTCCTATATTATGTGCCTTAATTCATGTCCCTCATAAATGTGAATAAAATACATCTAGATTATGATAATCCTGCAAATATTAATAAAGAGATTTAAAAGATTAAATATATGAATGCAAGTATAAACTTGTCAAAGTTTCAAGTTTATTTATTTAAGATGTTTTGTGAACAGTGGATATGGTATTTATATAATGGTGACATAAATCATTATCTAACAAAACAGTCAATTTGGACCTAATAGTGGATTTGGAGAGCACTCCACTCCAAATCAACCTAATAAAAGAGATCTGGCATCTCATTATCTAAAATTAAATTCTAAGCTACAAAATATATTTACTGGTTTTAAAATAAAAATAAAATATGGCCAGATTATTAAATATTAAAAACTGCTTTAAAATAAATATCTGCTTTAAAATAAATACTTGAAATTTGAAAATTTACTTTTTCAAGATTCTGTTTTTCATTCATACTTATATACAACAAATAAGTTTACTTGATAAAGATTCCAGAAGGTTATCCATTTGAGTATGTCTTCAAACAATATTTTGTATTGATTGCAGAACATTTGGCTGACAGTAATTAGTAGTAGAATTTTACTAACTTCAATGTTTCACAGTAGAAATGAGGATAGGCTTTGCATCTCTTTTAAAACAGGAAATCTGAGGCAATGACTTAAAAAAAAAAATATTTGAAGTTTGGATTCTGTAATCATACTACTTCCAGTCTTATCATCCTCCAATCCATTTTCCATACTGAAGTAGAGTGTGAGTTCTAAAATACAAATTTGATTAAAGTACAATCCTCCTTAAAACCCTTCACTGACTTCCTATTTCTCTTAGGATAAAGTCCCTAATTATTTTTTAAGCCTTTGCGCTCTATCCTCTGAATACTACTGCAGTATCATTTTTGAGGATTGCCTCTCTCACATTCTACTGCTGTTCTTCCTATGAGCCATGCTGTCTTTTGTCTTCAATTCATTCAATCTTCTTTGCCTAATATTTCTCTATACACTCTACTAAAGCATAGCCTCTCAAATTCCAATTCACTTTTCCTATAAGAGTTCCTAACTTCTGAAGACTAAGTTAATATCTCCTCCTGTAGGCTTCCATAGCACAAATATTTCTAATAATTATCGAGCTTATCTCTCGGTGCTGCAATTGCCTGTTTAATTTTCTATCTCCACCATTTCTCTACGAATTACCTTTTGAGAGTACAGAATGTCTTTCTTTTGCAATCATGTATAACATATTTAATACAATATCTAGTTCATAATAAATTCTCAATAAATATTTGTAGAAATAACAAATGAATTTAATTATGAGAAAGTTATTTTTAATTTAAGTCTTGAAAACAGATTATAAACAGTCTCCCTTACAGAGGTAGAAACAAGGACTATTTGATCAACTATACTTAAGTTTAAGAAAAATGAATGATGCATCATATTCTCCGGCTCGTTCTGTTTTCCTATTCCAAATCATATGAATTTTTTGCCACCTGAGTATTTGTCATATTTATCTTAATGTTTGCAGATGTCAAATACGACTTAGATCTCTCACCAGCAAATCATTTATGGCTAGAGACTCTTTTTTAGATGAAAAAACTTCCTCCTGTGTATAGCTAGCTGTGTCAATTATAAGTAGCCAATTCTGAACAAAAACAAATAATACTGAAAGTTCCTGTCATAGATGATGCACTAAACAGAAAATAGTTTATGCATCAATAGAGGGCATTAATGCATCAATAAATTGAATTTGTTGCAAGGAAAGAATTGTCTGTATAACATCTTTTCAAAGTTCCTCTCCTTGACAAGATCCAATTGCATCAATAAACTAAGTAAATAAGCTTAAATTTAAAGACTCAAAGAAAACTGGAAAAGGCTGTAGAAATCATTTGGCCAGACTTCTGTTATAGAATAGGGCTTGTTTGGGCTTATAAGACTATTTCAGAGGATTCAAACAACCCTGTCCATGATCTTTTGGTAATTATGTTATTGCATTAATGGCCAAGACTATATTCCCTGTCTAGAGTTGAGGCAAATCTATACTTAGGAAATAAAAATCCTATTTTCTCTGAGGAGAACTTAAAATAAACAAAAAACAAACAAAACCCTTTTAAGGCCTATCTACTTGGCTTAAGGTACTTTAAATATAGTATGCTTCGACTACTATGATATCTGATTTTTGTTTCCTTTTTCTTTCCAGTAATAAAAACTCTGACTTCATTTTTTTAAATGTTAACTATTGACAGATTTCAAGTCCCATCCCATCCCTCCCTCTTTCTGTTCAGCTCTACATCTGGGCAAAGTGATAAGAATGTCTGAGTGTGCTTTTCTTCGGTGCCCATGGGAAGTTCAAACCACACAAGCTCTTGCTTATGACAGAACCCTCACCCCAGCCCCACTCCCTAACCACCATATAAACCTCAAGCAATTCTTCTTTTCCAGTTCCCTTAAGCTATTTCAGACCTGCATGAGAAGCCTGCCCTGATTTGCTCTAGAAAGCCTCATTAGGTGAGTTATAAAGCTTTTCAGATCCTCTTGGTGCTTGTGCGTTTACATGAGTCTTAATATCCACACCAAATTTTGAGTGACCATGAAATCTGACACATTGTCTATAAATGAAAGTCAAAGTATTAGTGCACCAGATAGCTGTGCACCTACAGAATATATTTCAAATAAGGGTAAGAAAGAAAGAGAATAAAGTTAAAAAAAGAAAAGAAAAGAAAGCTAAATTCACTTTAGAAATAAAATGTGTCACACAGATTCAAGACTATGTATGACTCTGTATTTCATTATGAAACACTGTAGATAATAGTGAGGACTGTATAATATTCAGATTGTCCATTGGTTTACAAGGCAAAAGTAAAAGGTATATAAAAAGAACTGAAGCAGGTAGAAATTGTATAACTGCATTTTTTTTTAAATGCCGAGAAGATACTAAAATAAAGGTATATATCACCATGGGAAGAAAGCATTCCTGAAAAGTTATTTATAAAGTATTATAGCATTATATGCTAACATTTTCTCATTGATTCCCAATAAAAAAAAATAGAAGATATGTTCTGTAGAAGAAAATAAAGCCACCAACATACTTTTAAAAATTATTTTAAAAGAATTAATTCAAGATAGATAAATTAGTACTTTTCTCATGTTTAATAAGATTTTAAAAAATTAACTAGAAAAGGTGTTCGAGATGGCAGAGTAGGTAAATGTCGTGCTTGCCGACTCTCATAACCACAACAAAATGACAACTAACTACAGAACAACCATCATTGGGAGTCTCTTGAAGTTTAACGGAACAGAAGTTCTACAACTGAGGGCACACAGAAGAGGCCACTTCAAAACTGGTAGGAGGGGAAGACGCACAGAATGAATGAGTCCGACACTTGCTTGTGGTGGTTGAGAATCGGGAGGGACGTTGCAGTTGTGGAAATCTCACCAGAGGAGTAAAGTCTTCTGACCCCACTCTGGGCTCTCCAAACCAGGGTTCTCGTGCTGGGAAGAGGAACCCCCACAACTTTTGGTTGTGAAAAATCAGTGAAGATTGTGGCTGAGAGAGACAGAGGTTCCTGGAGTCACAGACCTTCCTCCTAAGGGGCCTGTGCATGGACTCACTGGCTATGAGCTGCAGTGTCGAGGCAGTAGATGGAAAGGAACCAGGGACATAAGGGGAGGAAATGGATTGTCTGGCTTCAGGATGAGGGCTGGAGGTGCAGCTTTCTCCCAGGCAGAAATGCTGGCAGAATCCACTGTTTTATTGTTGAAGCCCCCGCTGCTCAATCAGAACAGCAATAAGAAAAAAGAATAAAATAATGAAAATTGTTTAAGGAGCCTCTGGGACAACATAATGTATACCAATAGTTACATTGTAGGGATACCAGAACGACAAGAGAGAGAGCAAGGGATTGAAACCCTATTTGAAGAAATAATGACTTAAAAACTTTCCTAACCTGGTAAAGAAAATAGACAACAAGACAAGGAAGCACAGAGAGCCCCAAACAAGTTGAACCCAATGAGGCTGACACCAAGACACATCATAATTAAAATGCCAAAGGTTAAAGACAAGGAGAGAATCTTGAGCAGCAAGAAAAAAGCAGTTCGTTACCTACAAGGTAGTTCCCATTAGACTGTCAGCTGATTTCTCAACAGAAACTCTGCAGGACAGAAGAAATTGGCATGAAATATTCAAAGTGATGAAAAACAAAGGTTTTACAACCAAGATGACTGTATTCAGCAAAGTTGTCATTTAGAATTAAAAGATAAAGAGCTTCCCAGACAAGAAAAAGCTAAAGGAGTTCAGCTACACTAAACCTATATGACAAGAAATCTTAGAGGAACTTCATTAAGAAGAAGAAGAAGACGACAAAAAAAAGGTAAAAAATGTGAATAATAAGATTACAGAAACTACACATCGATCGACAATTACTTTAAACCTAAATAGATTAAATGGTCCAATCAAAAGATAGGATGACTGAATAGATAAAAAACAAGACCCTTACATATGCTGCCTACAAGAGACTCATTTCAGATCGAAAGACATACAAAGACTAAAAATAAAGGAATGGAAAAAGATATTTTATAAAAATTAAAATGAAAGAAAAAAGCTGGGTAGCAATAATTACACTAGACAAAATAAACTTTAAAACAAAGGCTATCAGAAGGGACAAAGAAGGACCCAGTTAGTCCACTTTTGGCTTTTTATCTGAAGAAACCCAAAACACTACTTTGAATATGTGAATCAATATCTTTATTGCAGCATTATTTACAATAGCCAAGAGATGGAGGCAACCTGGGTGTCCATCAATGGATGAATGGATAAAGAAGAGGTGGTACATATATGCAATAAAATATTACTCAGCCATAATAAAAAGAATGAAACCTTGCCTTCTGCAACAATATGGATGGACCTAGATGGTGCTGTGCTGAGTGGAGTGTCAACCATAGAAAGACAAAAGCCATATGATTTCACTTACATGTGGAATCTGAAGAACAAAACAAACAAAACAGAAACAAACTCATAGATACAGAGAACATTTTACTGGCTGCCTGATGGGAAGGGAGTTGGGGAGTGGGTGAAAAGGGAAAGGGATTAAGAAATACAAATTGGTAACTACAAAATAGTTATGGGAATGTAGTATAAAGAATTATTATTAATAATTATAGCATAAGGAATATAGTCAATATTGTAATTATTGTGTATGGTGTCTGAAAGGTACCAGATCTATTGGAATGATCACTTTATAAGTTATATAAATGCCTAATCACTGTGTTGTGTACCTGAAACTAATGTAATACTGTATGCTAAACATAATTAAAAAATAAATAAATAAAAGTTAATTATATGAAGGTATAATTTACATGCAATAAATTAACACATTTCAAATGAACAGTTTGATGAATTTTAACACTGTTTAACGTCATCTTGAAGATATTTTCATGTCCTTTTGCAATCTATCCATCTCTCAACTTCTTCCAAGAAAATCACAGATCTAATTTCTATTATCCTACAATTAGTTTTACCTACTTCTTGAAATTCACTTAAATGGAATTATACTGTATATATACATTTATGTATTACTTATTTTATTTGTCATGTTTTTGAGATTCATCCACTTTGTTTCATTGTTATTTATGTGTAGCATTACATTGTGAAATATACAACAATTTGCTTATTTGTGTATTCATTCACCTCTAGTGGATATGGGTTGTAACCAAGTTTTTTGGCTTTTATGAATAAAAATGCTATGAATATTCATGTGTAAGTTTTTAATATCAAGGTCATAATTTTTTCCTATCTTTTCTTCTAAAAGTTTTATACCTTTCGATTTTACATTTAGGTTTATTGTGAATTGCAAATTAATTTTCTATTTGGTCAAATGTAGAAGTAAATATTCATTATTTTTCTTTCAGAAATCTATTCTTTTCAAAATCATTTGTAGAGAAAAGTAAGCTTTAGCCATTGAATTACATTGGTGTCTTTGTAAAAAACAAACTAAACATATATGTATGGTTCTACCGATGGACTCTATTTTGTTCTTTTGATCTTTATGTTTATGCTTACCTAAATATACAGTTTTTATAAATGAAGTTTTTAAAATCTGAAATCAAGTAGTACATGTCTTTCAATTTTTTTTTTTTCAAAATCGATTTGGCTATCCTTATTGTTTGCATTTCCAGCTATATTTTATTATTTATGTATGTATTTATTTATTTGTTTTTATTGTATGTTCACCATCTGTAATTAGATATCTTTCTGTCACCATATATTTGACCCTTTTTACCCCATCTGCTTTCCCCCTCCCACCTTACTCTCTAAATGTAATTATAAATATAATTTTAGTTTCTACAAAAAAAAACTTTCTAAGATATTAACTGGCATTTTGTTCAAACTTAGATCAATGTAAAGAAAGTAGACATTTTATTTTATTTTATTTATTTTATTTTATTTTATTTTATTTATTTTAATTTTTTATTTTATTTTATTATTAAATTATGTGACATTGGTTAACAAAATCCAGTAAGTTCAAGCATACCATTCAACAGTAAGGCATATATATACACTGCATTGTGTAAAAAAGTGGACATTTTAACAACATTATTAAATCTTCCAGTAAGCGAACATGATCTAACCTACCATTTAGCTAACTCTCTTTTAATTTTTCTTAGCATTGTTTTGTAGTTTTCAGTGAGAGTACCTTGAAAAATTTTCCTGAAATTCATTCCTAAATATTTTTTTGTGTTTGTTCTTGTAAATGAAATCTGTTAAATTAACCTAATGATTATTGTCACTTTTTTTTGTAGATTTCTTAGGATTTCCTTCATAAATAATCATGCCATCTACGAATATCGATTTGTTTCTTCCCTGTTATCATTATCTTATTTTTCTACCTATGACCAACAGGACATATTTGAATAAAAGAGGTAGAGAATGAGTATCCTTGACTTCTTCCAAATCTTAAGGAGAAAGCATTTAATATTAAACATTAAGTATAATGTCAGTAGTAAGTTTTTTATATATGCTTTTTATCAGATGGGAAAAATTTAATAGTTTCTAGTTTTATGCATTTGTCATGTACAGAATTGTGTTTTGTCAAGTTCTTTCTTTGTATTCATTGAATTGATCATATAATTTGTCACTTTTATTCTGTTAATGTGAGGAATTACACTGATTGATTTTTGAATATTGAAGGTACATTCCCTTTCTTTGAAGGACTTAGAAGGACTCCCTCCTTCTATTAATAACAATATAATATTCTTTTTTTAAATATTGCTGTGCTAAAATATCATCGAAGATTTTTCCACCTATGTTACTGAGAGATATTAATTATCAATGATTTCCAGAAGTTAATTGTTGGCATGAATATATTTCTCTGTATTCTAGTTTAAATTGGATCTTATATTTTTAGCTTGTTAAAGTGAAAATTTACATCATTGATCTTTTTTTCTGTCTAAGGACTCCTCTAAATGTATACCATAAAAAAGTATAATATGTTATATTTTCAATATCCTTTATTTCAAAATGATTTTTGCTTGTTTTTCCTTGATACATGAACTATTTAAAAAATATAATTTAACTTCCAAATATTTGAGGATTTTACACTTATTATTTTGTTATTTAATTCTAATTTAACCCATCGTGGTCAGAGAACACAAAATGTATAATTTCCAGCTTTGATTTTTTTCAAGATCCATGAAAAGCCCAATGTGCTTCCTAATGTCTCCTATCTTGGCAAGACTCAGATTCTAACCTCTTTCCCCTGTGAATTTTGTTGACATTTTTCTTGGGACAAGTCTAAAATAGACCTTCCTCTAC
>NW_006442484.1:18127427-18139031 GCF_000325575.1 Pteropus alecto
TTTTAGATGGATGATCAGGCTGTTAAATTGATTTTTTCCATTCTGGCTTAATGAGACTTCTACCATCTTCCAGCACTGCTCAAACTCTAGTACTTCCATTTGATTTTCTGCCCTACAGCAGCCTTAAATAATCTCACTTTTTGAAATTTTTACAATTTATGGATGTTTTTCTCACATAGTTCTACACACACTTCCCCACGCAGTCTGTTGCTCTCCACTGCCCCGCCCATTAGATCCCAGCTATTTCAATAACACTAACCTCTATTGTCCTCAATTTAGTGGACCCACAATGATCTTCTTTTCTACACTGCAATAAAAAAATTGTTCTTATGCAGAGAGGCAGAGAGGATATGAGTTTCATCTCATGAGCTTCCCTTTTAATAGATCACGGTCTTGCTCTGCCTGTTGCCAGATGCCTGCAAACTTACTTCATACATTTCTTCCAGTTTCATAGTTTTTTTTAAATTTTGTTTAAGTAAGAAGTCTTGTCCAGTGCCAGTTACTTTATCAAGACCAAAAATAAAAGCCTGTTTAATTGAGTTTGTTTGCTTTAAATTATTCGATCAATATCTTCTATCAGTTCAAATTTTCTTTAAAATCTATGTAAATTCATTTTACCTGTATTTGTATTTCCTTAAATCACTATCTAACAAAAATAATTTGGAATTGAAATGTGTGTGTGTGACATTCTTATTTCATCAGTTCTAAAGTTTAATACTCTGTGATAAATCCTTTAAAGTAATATCTGTACATTTTGTCTAGTTTAGCTCTGTGTAGTCAATTACAAGCCAAGAACCTTGAGAGATCTCACAGAGAAATTAGAAAATATTTTACCTTGTGTTGGTTATTGTTTTTATTACATGAAAATAAAATTATTTCCTTGATTTTATTGGGCTATCTATATAAAAATATTATACAAAGTTGAAAGTTTGTGGACATTATTTGTCAGTGAGATTCCAAAATTTCTCACAATATGACCAGGACAAAATTAATTCTCCAATTTCTCTTATATCTAAGGATTTAATCTTGGTTGACTTTGGTGTGTTGCATAAGTTTCAGCAGTGATTGAGTAAAAATGGAACCCAAACAATTCCAGAATACTAGCAAGGTAATTTTTTCATAAAAGAAGGAGTGGGAGTTTTTGTTTGTTTGATTGCTTTAAAAAAAAAAAAAAAGTTCTGCAGCTAAGGAAATGTAAGAGAATTGGAAAAGGGATCATATGTAGTCAGGCACTCAAATATTTAGAATAAACACAACTTTGGCCAAAAGATAATTTTTATAGCTCTGAAAAGAATGAAAGAAAAAAGAATAGGTTCTGCCTGAGATTTGTTACCAAGAGTGGAGACCCGACCTTCTAACAATCTCCAGGCAGGAGATTATTATGCAAATTGATGTGTCCAGCTGTTGTTCCTTTCTGTGATGGATAAAATAAAAGAAAATAGGCTCAAATTGCAGCATGGGGGACTGAAGTTTGGCAGCTTTGCATATAGCCCTTTGCATACTAGCCCAAGAAAAGTGATTGTAGGAGGGTATTGAGGAATATTGATTTCACTATTAATTTATGGTTTCTCTACCCCCAATCAGAACACGGATCAGTCAATGTTAAACTATAGCATATTGTGTTTAATTTACATGTAATATAGAAATGTCATACACAATAAAGAGTACCAGAAAATATTATAGATTTTTTTCAAGTTTAGAATTATATTTATTATTCTAAAAAAGAGAAAGTCCTCTCCACCTCCCTGATTTGATTTTTTAAAGTGTTTTAGTTCAATGGCTTTTTATTCCTATATATTATAATAATAATAGTAGAAATATCTTATGTGTACACAGGAATTTAAGCTTTTCAAAAACTTTCCATCTGTATTATCTTATTTATTCTTCAGATAGGCTTATTCCTATTTTACAAAATGAGAAACTGGGGTCCATGAAAGATGGTTGACTTGGCCAAATGAGTAGTGATAGTCCTTGCACTATTATACTTGGAATGTCAGTCTCCTCTTGCTTAGTCTAATGATCTTCCTACTAGGGCTCTCAGTGGTCTCTCAGTAAGGTGGGAAAAGACAGCTCTCAAGTTCCTCTGGAGAGTGCCAAGGAGCTTGACCAGAAAAGCCAATTCTATGGCTGGTCATAACCTCAGACCCTTCTAGAAACTCTTCTCGGGAACTTGAGATTGGAAATCAACCAAGAAAATAAAACAGCAGAAGGTTCTGCTGGAAAGCCTAGGAGCTATCATCACAATCTGGAGTCAAGAGGAAACAGAAATTATGACTATTCGGAATAAGATATGCAATAGAGAAACATCAATTAGAAGGTGAAAAATGCATATGGAAGTTAAATATCAGTGGGAAAAGATAGAAAGAGAAAAAAGAAGTAGATGTCCACTTAGCAGTGCAGGTTCAACAGAGAACAATAAGAGGATCTGAGATTATTTGTTCCTCTGGTCCTCTCATAGTGTCTGATTCTAAATGTCTTCCCAGGGGGATTCTCTATGGATCAGGCATTTTATAAAGGCAGATTCCACTGTGCTCCCTTTCTATGTGCTCTTTCTCAAGCTACATTGGAGACTTTAATGGATACTAGGGTATGTGGATCTTCCCAATGTCTCTACCATCATACAGTACTTGAGTTTTCTTGAATGATTATTAATCCCTTGCCATTAAGAGACCTCAAATAAACTATACTACATAGCACTGAGACCAGCAGCTGATAAAAAGTTAATGCTGAAAGACCAGAACAGAAATGTTTGAGAAAAAAATAATTTAAAATAATAATAACTCTAAGTGACATTAAACAGTTTTGTTAGTGTTTAGAAGTTTGTTGTGAGAGAAACATATTTATCTGAAATGCAGAAATGAGCAGATGGCTTTTCCAGCATATGATTTATTTCTTTGAAATCTTAGAATAGTTATTTACTATGTGATGGAATTTTTATTCTAATTATTTAGGGTATTGATCTTTTGTATGACTGGCTAGCTGTCGTGAGAGTCTTTTGAGGTAAAGAATTCTGCATCTTTTTTGAAAAATTTATTCCTGCACAATGCCTAACTGTGTGCTGTTCTGACCTCATGGCGGTATTTTTTTTTTTTAAAGTCACTGACCAGATAAATGACTTTTTATAGAATATCACCATGTTTCAGGCATAATACTGGGTTCTTTGTATTCCTTGGCATTTAATTTAATATTATAAAAGCCTTAATAATTATGTTATTACACATGAGAATATGATGTGTCAAAATGACAAATGGCATAGCTGTTGTCCTACAATTGTATGTGATGGAGCTAGAATTTGAAACTAGCATCTCTGACTTAGCACCTCTGTTATTTCCACCACCCAACACTAACTCCCATTAATTCCTTCGTTCATTTATACAACAGAAATTTATTAAGAGATGATTATGTGCTAGGCACTGGTCCAGGAACTGGTGATACAATGTTGAAAAACAGCAACGACAACAACAAAAGATAAGACTCTCAGTGTTATGGAGCTTCTACTCCAATGAGTCACTTGAACTTTATGGTTCACAGATTGTCCCCAAATGAGTGATCTTTATTGATTTTTTCACCCACATCTTTCATCTATGAAGTATGAAGTGCAAAGCTATCATTTTTCATATGCAGAATTAAATATCACATCCTCTCAGCTTACTCCAGAGAGCTATATGTCACCCACCAGGCACAGAGCTTTCTTCCTGGAGCTTTTCTCTGGACAGTGAAGGCATATATATGTCCAAAAGACCACATACAATAGATAATTTTTTCAGAAGAGTCTATGTTTTTTGATAACAAATTGTATTCTTTCCAGACTACATTTTGAAATTAATTCTAATTGTCAAAATCTTCTGTTATGATATTTAATTATGCCTCTTGGAAAGATATGTCAAAAGTCTAACTTCCAATATCTCAGAATGCAATCTTGTTTGGGAATAGTGTTGTTGCAGTTATACTTAGTTAAAAATGAGATCATACTATAGTATAGTGGGCCCCTAATTTGATATGACCTGTGTCCTTACAAGAGAAAGGAAATTTGGACACATATGCACAGAGAGAAGTCAATTGGAAGAGACATGAGGAAAAGACAGCTATGTGACAAGAAAAGCAGAGGTTGGACTGATGGACCTACAAGCCAAGGAATGCCAAAGATTGGCAGAAAACACTAGAAACTAGAAGAAGCAAGGACTCATTCTCCTCTACAGGTTTCAGAGAGAAAATGACCCTGCTGATATCTTGATTTCAGACTTATAATCTTAAAACTGTGAGACAATGAATTTCTGTTATTTTAAGACATCCAGTTTTGGTAAATTGTTAAGATAGCCATGGGAAACAAATATACCTTTTTACGTCTTTCTCTTTTTTCTCATCCACTATCTTCTCTCTCACTCTTTCTTTCCTCCTCCCTCTTCTTCATCTTCATCTACTTCTACCTCTTATTTTTCTTCATCTTTCACTCACCTTCTAGTATAGATCCCGGTGATACAAATAAAAAAAAAAAAAACTTACTCTGCTACCACTTCTTCCTACTAGATTGAGTTCCCATATCTGACATCTTGGCAGTTTCTTTGCAGGGACCACTGGCAGAATTATTTAATATGAAAGTTAAGGCATGCCTGGAAGGTTCAGAAACTCTCCTCTCAGTCCATATTACAAAATGCATAAGCTGATGAAAAAGTCTCAGAGCAACGCTACTGTTTCTATTTAAAGATGTGGAAGCATATGTTTCATTGGTCCTCTGACATCTTTATGTCTTTAAAGACATGCAATCTCCCTCCATCAGAGAGTTATTCAGTGCACAGGAAATGATTAGCAAGTCTCAAAACATGTGAACATGTGGATGTTTACCAGTCCCAAGTAGACAGGGCATTTTTCCTCTGTCTTCAGTGTCACAACTAATCATGTTTTGCCTCTCCTAGAAGCACTGGCCCCTGCACAAAGCAATTTTCTACTCTAGGTAATCACACTACCCTCCTGGCTATGCAAATAATCCAGTACAGAGCATCCTTCCTGAAAACCATTTCTCAAGGAATTGTTATTTCAAAACCTGATTTTGTGGAACTGAAAAAGAACACTTCTCAGTGGCTATTTCCTTCTCTAAACATCTCGGCTTGCAAAGTTTTTTTGATTACTTCACCCTTTCAAGTCAGGAACAATAAAAAACAAGAAAAAGGCATAAAAGCATAAGAGATAATTCACTGCCTTTTTTAGGTCAATGTAGTTTTATATGTATAATAAACATTTTAAAACAGGAACAAACATGATTTTTAAAAATGTTTTGTGTATCTTATTTAACAAATAATTATGTGGTATTTTACTGTTTGTAGAGACTAATTATAAGAGAGAGCTAAAAACAATATAGTCTGTTTTCTTACAGAGTTTTGAGTCTAGTGGAGGAAATAGACATGCAAATAGGTGGCTACATTCTGTGCACAGGCTATGTGGTGCAGGCTGGGTGGTACCCTGGAAAAATGTGCAGGCTCTGGAATCAAGGTATCTGGGTTCATAATTCTGGCTCTGCCACTTGCTAGTCTCCGATCATTGGCCAATTACTTAAGCCTTTTAAATCTCAGTTTTCTCATTTGTAACTAAATCCCCCAGACATGGAGTTATTGTGAAGGTTTTATAAGTTAATATAGATAATGCCTTAGCATAGTTCTGTACAACACAGAAAGCTCCGAGGAATAACAAGCTTCTATTCTACAAGGGAAAAAGCAGTTGAGCAGAGGGACTGAGTGAAAGTAACCCATCACAATAGGAACATTGATGTGAAGTGGTGACAATCTGGAAGCTATTCAACTTCAACTGTGCTGAGTAGCTTCACAAATCTGTTGAATTCTCTTCATTGATACCAACTAGTGACAACAACCAAAAAAGAAGGGGAAAAACTTCAGGGACAATAAAGCAATGACTTAAAAAGAGGCAGTGATATTATCGCCACCTGCCATCTCCTCTTCTCCTGAGGTATCAGCAGCTGCTCCAAAGAGAACACTCACTGCCTGTGTCATGCACAACAATTACTTGGTAGATTTTCTGCAGGGAGTTGCTATTTTTCTGTTGACAAGGCACATTGAATTGATCATTTGGCATTACATCATATTCAATTTACTGTCTCATAATACTTTATTTGTTTTATATAACGTGTTGTTTGCCAGAAGGCTCTGATGATGTTGAAAATGAATTATTTCAGTCACTCACCTCCACCTCCAATGGTTTTGCTGCCAGCTTTTTAAACTTGAATTAATTTGGCAACTTAGCACTCAAGTAGAGAAAAGCAGAAAAATCTACTTTAGAACATAGGTAAAGCCAACTGGAGGCTGAAGAGTAAGGAAGAGAATTTGTTTTGATGGAGGTTGCAATGCCAGATTTTTACCATTTATAATACTAGCTTTTAAAAAAATATATACACTTATAATTTTAAAATAGTTTTCAATTTACAGAAAAGTTGTGAAACTAATTCTGAGAGTACCCATGTGTCTAACATTCAGTTTCCCCTGTAGTTAACATCTTATAATAAGTATGGCATGTATTTGTCCACCAATAAAGCAAAGTTGATATTTTATTATTAAGTAAATTTCATATTTAATTGAAATAAACTTAATTTTTACCAAATGTCTTTTTCCATTCCAAGCTGTCATTCAGGATACTACCTGATCATATTTAATCATCATGTTTCCTTAGGCTCCTTTGGCTCTGACAGTTTTTCAGATTTTTCTTATTTTTAATGACCTAGTTTTGAGGAGTACTGGTCAGGCATTTTGTAGTGTCTGTAAATTTTTTAAAGATAATATTATTCTTCATGATTACACTGAGATTTTGGGATTTTGTGAAGAAGACCACAAAGGGAAAGTGCTATTTTCATCGTCACATCATATCAAGAATACATACTACCAACAAGACTTGTCATTGTTGACGACAACCTTGATTGCCTGGCTGAGATGATGTTTGTGAGGTTTCTCCATTGGAAAGTTACTCTTTTCTTTTCTCTTTTCATACTATGCTCTTTGGGAAAAAAATAATAATAATTTAAGAGGTAGAATATCTGATCCACTTCCTTGAGGATAGAGTAGTACCTAAATTATTTGGAGTTCATCTGCACTTGAAATTTATCTGTTGTCCCCAATAACTGATTAATCCAATAATTTATGGACTCATAGATATTTATTTTATATTTTGGGTTATAATTCAATACTATGCTATGTATTTTGTTGTTCAAATTGCTTCAGCTTTGGCCAGTGGAGCTGTTTTCGTTAGCTCTTGTGTCCCTTTACATACCCACATCATGGTGGGTGTTTTGTTTTGTTTTAAATATTTTCTTATTCTTTGATAACACAAGATACTCAAAGCTCATTTTGCCCAGCCCTAGAATCAGTTATTTCTGTTAAGAAGCACTGCATGCTTTTATTCGTGTATAGTATTAGAAACTGAGATTTGCATATTAAATGTGCTCATTGTTCCTGGAGTGTCATTTCTTTTGACACCAGCTTTTTTACCACTTATCTTCCTTGTAATTCTCTAAGATCCCTAAGGACACAGACTGCCCAGGACCCTGCCCTATAGTGGCTCATCCAGTACATCTCTTCTTTACTGGCTTGCCATAGGACAACTGGATTTACCCACTTCTTTCCTCTTCTTCCCATCAAAAGTTATCTGCCTTTGTCCTATTCCTTCACTGCTTTTGTGATCAGCTTCTGAAGATAGTTATTTGAACCTTGCATGGAGTCTTCCAGCTGATTTTCAATAAGTATTTGGTACACCGTATTGAATTTGATAATCTAATTCCCATTAAGTTGTCAAAAACTGATAATGGATTAAGTGTCATTATTCATACAAACTAATCTATTTTTTAATAGGGAATTTCTGAAGACACAGCTACTCTCCAAGAAAATGATACCCAAAGGTGGTAGATGCTTAGGAAGATGTATGCAAGCAAGTAAACCTCAGATTAATGGGTCCTGGCCAACATTTTTAAAAGTTAAAAGAAAATAGAAAACGTGATGCATCACATGTAATTGGAATTAACATTATTTTGTGAAGATTTAAGGGTGTGTGTGTGTATGTGTGTGTATTTGTGCTGAGTCATGGTGTACATCACATCACTGTTCCCAATGTCTAGGTGGCTATTTTTTCCACCATTTTATATAAAAATATGTAGGATAGTATAAACCTTAAGGACTTCTATGCTAAATTTTAATTTGGAAAAGCAAACAACTTTGGTTCCATGTTTTTTCTTAAATTATTTTGAAAATATTTCACAATCATTGATATGATCATTGGCATACCATATTGGTGAGTTTGATTATGCTGTGGCTCACTTTTATGCATATGGAAAGATATGATCCATATGTAATAGGAGATCTCATTTCTTCCTTTTACTTTCTGGTTTGTTATCTTTACTAAGAGATATTCTCTTCCATCTAGATGGCCAGGTAAGCAACAAGACAATATAATGTAGTTATTAAGCATGCAGGCTCTGCTTTACTCATAACACAAGCTCTGCCATTTCTTAACTGTATGTGGCTTTATTCCAGTAACCTCAGTTGATTCATATGTAAAATGGGACTGTATTGGTAATATTTACCTCATAGAGTTGTTATAATAGGAACATTTAGTATGCTATACCTTCAGTAAACATTTTCATTAAATGAGTCAGTATTTTGCAAACTGTAGATCACAAATTCTGAGTGGATCATGAAATCAATTTAATGGGCTGACTGCCACATTAAACAATAAAATAAACTAACATAGCATGATAAAGTACATACAAGTATTTAGAGTAAATTTGATTCCTAAAGCTTTAGTTCTGTGGGTTTGTGTGTGTGTGTGTGTGTGTTTGTGTGTGTGTGTGTGTGTGTGTGGATATTGGGTAATTAGGTAAAATACATTTCTTACTGATGGGCATAATCAGAATATTTGAAATGTCAGACAGCTGCTTCCTTTCACCAAACTAAATTAACCCCTCACCATCCTTTAATTTTAGCTTCAGTTCTGCATCTTTCAGGCAACATTCCTTTATCTCCCTATCTGATTTAAATCTTTTATCACATCAAAAATCTTGATTTCTACCACTTATCGAAGCTGTATTTTTACATTTGTTTATGTGACTGATTAATAGTTATATCTCTCTTTTCAAACTATAAGCTTTCTGAAAGTCATGACTGGTCATTGTTTGTTTACTATTACATTCCCTGCATCTAACACAGTGTCTGACACACAGTACATACTCAATAAATATTTTTTAAAAAATCCTCCATTTTATCCCATACCACCTCATGTATAATCAGCTATTACGTTCTATGAATTCTTTCTATTTAATACCTCTATGGTCCACTTGGTTCACTAATTTATTAGGAAACAATTCTTCTTGCCTAAATTTCACCAATGTTCTTTTAGCTGATTTCTGTTTCTATGCCCTACTGTTTTTCCTCCCACTTCAATCTAATTAATTTTCTCAAGTGATTTTTTACTAAAATAAAAACATGAACATGTCACCTCTCAGCTTAGTATTTTTCAATGGCATCTAATTGCCCTCAAGAAGAAGTTCAAACCCCTTATTATGTACATTTGCAATCATAGAGTCCATTGTGCAAATTTTACCTTTATTTTCTTATAACTTGGTGATTTTCTGATTCCAAACTACATCTGCCTAACTCAGGACAAATTTAGATACTTTCATGTAAACTCAGTCCAATTAAGATTTATATTTCAGTCACATAAAGGATTATCACACTCATATTTTTATTTCTTTGTACTCCTTCTTCTGGAGTCTAATTTTTGGAAGTTTAAGTGAAGATGGTGAAGTGATTTACACAAATGCCACTACCATGTCTTAGGGAGAGAGGCTTCTCTTTTTTGATCTCAATCTGCTTCAGATTCACACTGGCTTTTTAATTCTAGATATCTTCTCTGATTCTCAGCTGTACATGAGCAACTCCATTAAAAGTGACTTGAGTCGTCTAGGTCTGATGTGGCTCCTTTAGCTTTCCCATGAGCGTGGTCCATAAAAAAGACAATCATTTACTCCCGCAATCTCTGGAGACAATTGTCTGTGCTATAGCTGTTGGATGAGTTATGCTTGTGTCACCACATTAATACCCAAGCCAGCCCTCTGGTACTTGTGCTTTACTCACTCATGCTCTCTCACACTCTCCTTCTCTTTTCTTCTTTCCCCCTTAAACACGATGCTTTACTCAGACACATGAGAATGGATAAATGACATACCTTTTAGAACTTGGGACCTACTAATGGGCTCTCACTATACCTCTTAATCCTTTCATTGAACATTTGACTATTGAGAGCACACACAGTTTTTGATTCCCCAAACTTCAAGGCTTCCAGGGGGAATTCTGTTCTGTAAGAGCCTAATATTACTTTGCACTTGCTTAGCCCTCTAGAATATAATTTAACCATATTTTCTCATTAGTTTTCAGTGTCAGGAGTGAAAGAAAAAAGTTGAGCTTTGTCCATTTGCATCTTTTATTTCAACTTTAGATGATAATTGGAATTTATAAATTATAAATTTGTCTTTGTTCATTTTATTCTTTCTATTTGAAAACTTTTATCTGGAGTTAATGGTAATCCAAAGACTTCCATAAAAATCTAGATAGTCAGAGTCAAGATGGAATTTATTTTATATTGCCAAGCCCTATGATCATGTTTCTTTTATTATTTCATTTAATTCTCATAACAAACTTTTGAGGAAAGTAAAATTAGTTTTCTTATTTCACCTATGAGAGAACAAAAGTACAAAAAAGAAGAAGTTTAAGTTTGCACAAGATGTGGTAAAACAAAATTTAATCCAGGCACTCTTAATCTGGAGTCTTTGCTGCCAATCATTTTGCTATAAATACCTCCGATTTAAAACACCTCAAATCTTGGTACCAGATGCTCTAACTTCTGGATAGAATGTTATTTCTCTATTTTCTATCCTCTTATCATTAGAAATTCAACTCACCAGGTTAATTCATCTGGAAGTTTTCTCCTTTATCACTGTTCTCGCTACCCACTCTAGTCTGAATTGGTATGCTTTAATGTCTGGTTTAGCTATTTTTTGTCTCTCCCTATATCACGATCTTATTAAAAGCAAGAACCACATCCTCTTATTATCTGTATCCTAATGTCCAATCTAGTACTTGGCACATAAAAAGTGTTTAGAACAATTTGTCGAATGAATTAATGATGAATGAAGAAGTTTAAAAGCTGAAGGTATTCTGCAGTGCTGATGTAGAAATAATAGAAACTTTTAAAATGAGAGATATAGCAGCTTTAAATAATGCCTGTTCAATAATAATAGAAAATCTTATTTTTAGGTCCCTGAGAAACGGGAAAAAGATCAGCTCTCTGGAGGCTAATGAGTCTTACTATCCTTGGATATCTATTTCATCTCCTCTGCTTTGAAGAAAATATCTAAAACAGTATGTTTTCCCAAAGGTGTCCATCATTCATGGATTGTGAAGCTACTGAAATACCAATAAAAGAACATTATTTCTGCTGCTTTCAGTGAGGATTATCTATGGTCTTTTGAGAGATCAATCCTCAGAATCACAGCAAGGGAAAAGATTAGTACAGGTTAGAATGATAAACCCTGCGGGTCTGATTTTAAGCAACAGC